>NW_009205262.1:13344-40223 GCF_000690835.1 Fulmarus glacialis
ACAATCTTCAAAACCCACTTTCCTGACTCAAGCTAGAAGATTTACCAAGTCCCTTAGAAGTGTATGCATTGCACAAGGTTAGGCCAGCAAAAGCAAGGGATGAGAGGCTGAGGACACACTTCTCAGCTCCTCACTTTATGCCCGCAATGGCCTCCACCACCTTCTTAATGCCTGCACCCCGCCTGCCCTAATGCTGGAAGAGACATTGAGGGAGCAACAAGTTTCCCTCTAAATTCCCCCACCGTTTCCACTAACAATGTTGTTGAGATAAATGGGTGAATGCGCTCCTCTCTAACAAAATTCTCCGTAAAAGCGGCTGGTAATTACAACCATAATGAGCACAGACACCAACTAGAGATGAATCAGTTATGTACTCTTTACTTGTCTGGAACTACAGATTATGTCTACAGTGGAAAAGTTCATCTTAGAAAATATATTCGTTAGCATGATTAGATCAACACCACCACAATATTCAATATTATTTTGCCTTTGGCAGCAGCAAGGACAGCTGGGCAAAGCAGCCTTTAACATGATGCTAGTTAAGGCATGTCAGATAATATACTTTCCAACATGAGGCAGTCTCCCACAACAGACAAGCCATAGCAGAGGAACCAGTTTCGGTGGTCACTGAATAAATGAAAATCTTTCTGAGGTTATATATATGGGATGCCTCAACACCCACCCCAGTAGGAGCCTCTCATAGCAGGGGCAGTCCTACACAATGGCAGCTTATAGGAACAAGGCCTAGAGCACCATGCCACTGGCATCAACAGGAGCTCTGCAGACTCCCAGCAAAGTTTGAAATACAGAACTGAGCATTGCTAGGAGCTCTACCTGTCTGGGGAGCTCTTGGAAGTTGGTTTCCAACTAACTGGCAAGGCACACCCACTACAAAAGGCTTCTTGGACACAAGACCAGCCTGTGTCTGTGCGCTTGCCACAGCCACACTCAGAAGCACAACCCTCCTGGGCCTGCCCCACTTCTCTGTGCGCTTCCCCAGACCTGGGGCACTGATGCACCCCAGTTTCCATCAAATTGTGCTTCTTCCACTCTAGTCATCCTTTCTCAAAGCTGATGTTGCGAAAGTTTCAGTTGCAAATGCTGCCTCATATTATCCATTTAAAAAGCAAATGCTCCCTTTCTGGTGGTTACAGGCGCTCTATCGGTGCAAGCAGATAGTAGATGAGGTGCAAATGCTCTAGCTGAATATCCTACATACTCAGGAACAGTTTCTTGGTCTGAAGTGGTTGAGTCACCATCCCTGGAAGTATTTAAAAGACATGTAGGTGAGGCGCTTAGGAACATGGCTTAGTGGGCATGGTGGTGTTGAGTTGATGGTTGGACTCGATGATCTTAGAGGTCTTTTCCAACCTTAATGATTCTATGACTCTATGAAAGAGCTAACAAACTTTGCTGTGCCTGTAAGATGTTTCTTCAAGTCGCTCCTTATTCCCCACACACACAGAGACAAGTGAAAAGTATCTGTTAGGTCAAAAATACACACACACACCCTGTAACCCATTCAGGACATGTAGAGAGACCTAAAAGCTCACAACAGTGTTTTACTGCAGCAAAGAAACTGTTCTTCAACCACGGCAGAGATCAGCATAGGTCGGTCAACATAGCAGCATTAGAGCAGCACTGGAGACCCAACCGGTGAGCATCACATCCATTTGGGCTTCACTCAATGAGATACAGACTATGCAAAGCCAACTCTGCCAATGCTTAGGCCAGCATCAAAGGTCTCTGAAGGCTGCTGTCATCAGCTGAACTACATCTGTATAAGCTCACTTATCCATGCATCAGGATACAGGCACCACTGGCACTTTCCCCAGCTGTAATCCAGTCCACATGCTGGCAGTGGGAATTGTCCTGCACTGACTCTGCCCCACCAGAGGATTCCCCAGACCATGGGAACTCTTTCAGTTTTTCTGGTTTGCTTTGCATTGCCTTAGTGGAACAGAGCAGCTGGTATGGCTACTCTGACTGACTGACTCCTACCCAGCTGCCTAGGAAAACTCTACCATGGGAGCAGACATGAAAGTCAACATTTCAGAAAGATTTGCCCTAGCTTGAGAAAAGCCAGAGAGCTGGTGTTGCAAAGAGCCTGGGCCAACAGTCTGAAAAGTTCACACAGAAGTTACCTTTCCCTCGTGGTTAGGAGAGATTTCTAACCGGCATTTCAACCTTTGCCTTGGTTGCAAGCCTAGGTGCTTTTATGGATCCCCTCAGCAGAAGATCTGCACACCGCATAGATATGCCTGGGTTAGTGCTTTCTCTTGCCTTCATTTTAAAGATGGCAAATTGAAACACAGGCTAGACTAGATAAAGGACCAAAGACTCCAAAAGAGCCTGTAGCAGAGTGGAGATGGGAGCTGAGCACCACTTCAGGACCCCCACCTGAAATCCATCTTTCCTTCACAGTGGAGTGTCTGAGCACACTGCCTAAATACTTACGCACACAGGACATGCTGCTACAGACCAGCATCCCATCTGTAGACCCAAAAGGAAAGAAAGTCCTCTACAAATCTTTGTGAACTCTTTCTGCCTATAAAAATAAGTAAAGCCTGCATTCCTTGCTATTAAAAGACAAGACTTGGTTGGTTATCTGCATGGATTCAGCCCCTGCAGGCAATCGTCTCCCTTTGCTCTCTAAGATTAACTCTTGTTTACATCTGTAAGTCCCTGTTTTCCCCATGACAGGTATCAAACGTTACCAAGAGGTCTACAGAGTTCTCAAGAAACCTGGGTTCCCAGGTTGCGATGCCAGAAGAGGAAGCCAATTTAACTACTCATGATCTCTGAAACCCTGGGGCATCACATCAACCTCACACCCCATCTCCCATCTTCTGGCCACACACCTTTGCTCTGTACCCTATCAGACTCTTCCATGAGCTGATTCAACACACTTGACCAGCAGAAGACTAATCCACCTCTTAAAGAAAGGTGTAGCTCACTGCTGGGCTAGGAGTGAACAACTCAGAGAGGGGGTTGGCAAGCCCCAGAGCTCAGGAGGGGCTGTGAGGCCACATAGCCTGGGGCAGAGGTGGGAGGAAGGAGAGGAGTGAGCTAGGGGGTTGTCCTAGGCTAGCTCTTGGGCTTGTCCTTGGAGGGGAATCCTGGTTGGTGCTAGGAGTGGCTCCTGGTTTGTGCTAGGAGGGGCTCTCCTCGTCCTTCAGCTGTTCTCCGTACGAATGGACAGGCCAGGTTTACCATCCCGTGCCTCTACCCCCATGCCAGGGGCAAGGGTTTTCCCTCTGCAGCTGGGGACAGAACAGGAGGCAAGAAGCCCCACGCTCCAGGAGGAGTTTGCAGCCTGAATCTGATATGCAAAGTGTCCCCAACAGAGTCGTGAGCTATACCGAGACAGCTCCCCCACAGCATCAGAAACAGCAGTCCCGCAAGAGAAATGTCTTTCCAGTCACAAGTTTCAAAATGATTTCTATTTGCATTGCAATGAATTTGCCACTGGCAGGGGTTGAAACTCAGGAGTTAATGTACTGCAGGTTTATGGTAAACGAATGCTTCTGGAGCCATAATTCATGTTAATTGACAGAAGCTGTCTACAACACTATGAAATATGCACATCATAGCTGCAGAACAGGAATCCCTGTGTGCATCGGAAAACAAACAGTGCCTTTTGCTTCCAAGCGCTGTGATTACTTCTCTTTTTCACATCAAATAAAAACTGCTAGTTACGTCCGCATCTGAAATGAGATGTGAATAGTCAAAGATGCATCTGTAACAAACCAGCCAAATGCGAGAACTGGAAGAGGAATGTACCTGAGAAACAGCCGACCATTCCCATCCACACCACACTTTGATCATAAAACACACTGAACAACTACTGAGCTCAGGGCAATGAAAATCATCAGGCAATTACCATTTGTGTGACCCATTTTCATCACTTCATTAAAAAAAAGGGGCCAACTGGGGCAAACTGGCTTAGCTCCATTGACTAGAGCACAATCAGCCCCCAAAGATTTATCTGCTTGGAAAATGCATATATTCTGCGACTAAATCCACTTTTAATGACTGAACTGGATTTACAGCCTTACAGATATGTTTAGGAGAAGAGGTTTGGTTTCTCAGTGAGGAAATCAGTGAAACCAGTGAGAAGATGTACCCAAGAGTGCTGAGCTATGGATAAGTTTGTTAGAAACAGAGGTTTGTGAAGTGAGATTTCAAATGTTGTGTACAGAGGGACTTCAAGGCAGCATGGGAAACACCCTGAAAATCTCCATTTTGTCAAAATGTCTCACCACGTCAAAGCACAGCCATCCTGCAAAGACATATGGGTTTGACAGTGTATTTGGGGAAGATTTTCTGGAAGCTTGAGGAATCCCTAGCCGAGAGAGGCAGCATGGTATGGTGTGGATTTTTTTTAAACGAGCCTTTTGACCAAAAACCAGTAATGTTAAGAAATTCCATTTTAGGAAACCATCCTAAAAAAATCTGTCTTGTTTCTATGAAAAATGAAAACAAGTTTTGAAGCTATGAAAACTGTCATAAACAGAATTATCTGCTTACATCAGTAGCTGTAGGGGACAATGTTTGGCCTTAGAAAATCCATCCTAGACCAACAAACCCAGCTAATGCAAGTTAGCTCTCACTGCAGTTGTAAATAGAGTTTTTTCCTCATTCCCTTCCCTTTTAATATATTGAACACTAGCAACTTCAAGGAAATGTATTGGGAAGCAAAGTCCTCTTTCTAATTATATACAGTGAAGGTTTTTTGCCACAACTGAACACATCAAATAAGAGCCTAGGGGTGGCCTTAAGGAAGGTACGTTCACCGGGTTTCTTGTCTTTTTGCAATGACAAACAACACGCCAGCTAACCCCACCTGGTCCCACCATCTTTCCATCCCTGAGACCTGTGAAAACCCCCATGGATTTCCCGTTGGCCAGGATCCCCTCCCAGCACAGCTCACCATCTTCAGCAGAGCTCCCGCCAAAGCGAGGTGCTACGCAGCTCCAGGCTGGCAAAGCAAGACCTGGGCAGACGCGGGTTGGGGCACGGCGTGAGAGGGGAGGAGGTAAGAGGCGGCGTTGCTCAATCTGGGAGATTACACAAGGCTCGGGAGGCACTGTCACACGAAGGGTGGTTCAACTAGGTTCTACCAGATTTTGCCCTGAAGTAAATCTTGCCGTGGTCCTGCCTAAATTTTCAGACCCAGGACCCAGCTTTATATCTTACACTCCTTATACATTGGGAGGAGTAGTGAGTATCTCATTATTCATTCACTAACTAATTGCAGGACTTTGCCAATCTCCTTCACATCGGGTTGTTCCTTATTCCCAAGGGGGACCTGGTTACATTCAACATGAGCACCCGAGGATCAAGGCGCTGCAAGTGAGCTCACTGCAGGCAGGATTTGGCCCAGACAGGACATCATTATTGAGCCTTAATGTGCCCCTTTCTTTAGCAGAGCCGTTCTGCTGGTTCACTCCTGCGTAACTAGTGAAGAAAACAGTGAATGATGATTCCTTCCCCAAAAGGCCTGAAACCCATGAGCCCAGCCCTGCAATCATCACTCCCACAGCTTTTCCTTGACTTACACAAGCAGTTCCACGTGTGGATGAGGTTGGAGGATTTTCGGGATGAGACCTCAGGTAATCCTGACCTGACCTGACTCACGAAGGGGGAGGAAGGAGCTCGATCCAACTGGCTTGGGAGGCAGTTCATCTTGCCAGAGGTACCTGATGCCAGTTCCTTTGAAAATAAAGTATTAATCATCTTTCTGATTAAGTTTAGATACTCTTAGATGGGCAAGGAGAAACAAGTCAAAGCTGAAGACACCATCAGAAAGGAGTGGAAGAGGAACAGTAGGTGTGGGGACAAATTGTTCTCATTTGGAAGCTTAGCTGAAAAAAGGTGTTAAATTGCAGGAGGCCGGTGTTTGCAGCTAACAGCCTGGCCCGTGAAGCTTTCCTCTCCCAGCCCAACCCGGATGCTGAGTGACATCAAACGGGGCTTTTCACTCATTTTGAACCTGATCCTGCACCATTCAGATCAGCCAGGCTTTGCCATTAGCCCCAAGTTCACAGGTGGGGCGGGAACACAGCATCCTACGTCCTGCCTATCCTGACGGTGGTGAAAAGAGCATTTCTGAAACATGACAGCTAAAATATTTGAATGAGCCAGTTTTCAAATCCCAGTGTGGACAGAAGGAGCTGCTTTTTAGCAGGTGTTAGCAGGAAAAGATAAAGCTGCTCAGTCGAAAATATGTCATCTTTTATTTGGAAATGTGTCAGTACAAGTGTGTTAGCACCTTTGGCCAAGTCTGGACAAGCCTTGGAGGAGAAGAACGGCTGAACTAGCGACGAGAGGGAGTTGGAACTCGCGCTGGGGGCAGCCCAGTGCTGCAGCACTTTGGGTAGGGGAGAGAAAGCAACTATCCTCTGATGGGAACATTTTAAAGCCAAGGGGTATAGGAAAGGAGTTTGCAAGTGCCAGTGTTTTACACCTGCTCCAAGCAAAGTCTGAGGACCATGTCTGAGGCAGCTCTGACCACATGGAGTCTTTTCTGCACTAGGATTCCCGAGGCTGATGCTATTGTAGGAGCTAAACTGGGTTCAACAGCAGTGGGACCACTACAGGAGCCAGACCCAAGTGGATGAAGCCAGAGGGGAAAGGGGTCACCACCAAAGAGCTCAAGCTCTTCTTGTGCTAGCCCCTGCTGCTATAGCTGCTTTGGCGTCCAAGCTGGCATTTTGGATCCTGCATGCTCAGATTAAAATCCAGCACAGGCATCTTCATGTCCCTCCATCAATAGCCATAGCAGATCTTCAAGCGCAGGTTTCGCTTGGCTTGTTTTTCTCCACGCAAAGTAGCTGCACAGTCCCGTTCACTTGGCATTTACCCAAGCAGCTGCTGATACAGTCCCGAAGAGACACAATAAAAAGGCTGGGGGAATGCACAAATTCAATTTAATGTGGAACGAGGGACCAGTTAATCTGATCCCCGAGGAATAAAAAGATACTTATTTTCATGACAGTGTTGTGAGGGCAAGAACAGCTCTCATCCCCTGGATCCACACTCCCTCTGTCCAAACATGCCCAAATGGCCAATTTTCAAGCCAGCTCCCAACCTACTGCTTGCAACCAGATTTTGTATTTTGAGCTGTATCTCTCTTCCGTACAAACAAATGGATATAAACCCAAGCCATGGAGACCTCTAACAGCAGCAAAGACAATGTGAACCGGGATGCTCAGATTTCTATCCTGTTTCCCAGGCACACCATGGTTCCCCTCCTATCCCAATAAATCCAGTGCAACACATCAAGTGGAGTGTCCTCTTGAATGGCTCTAAAGGATTATTATTCATGACGTCTGAACGGAGTTATAAGTAATAAATGGCCAGTGTCAATGCCTCAGTATCCAGGACAGATTTCTAGAGCTACGTTCCAATCCACAGCTTGCAGGAAGAAATACTTAACCCATGTACAGGGCGAACAGAACTGTGAGAATATTAATCCTGATGGTCCTCTGACTATTAACATCAGTACTAGTTACCGTCACTGCAGCTTTCACTCCAGCCTGTTCCTCCAGGTCTGTACATTAGCTCACAGTTTCCCGAGCGAAACCATTGCAGCCTTCCCTGCCCTGCTGCACAGCCCTGCCAGGTCTCCTAACCCTCCTCTCCATGCTCTGTGCCACGGGTATCTGGATCCCACTGTGCCGACCCCGTGCTGGGGCAGCTGTAATTGTGTTGCCACAACATTGGATTAACAACACGGCGACTCTGAAGGGACATCGCGTTTTTAATTTCCTATTTGATGAAAAAGTAGTTGCTGAAATCAACTACATTTTCATCATATTTAAGTGGGTGATCAAAGTTCTGTTACTGTGCATGACCAGAGCTACCTCCTCCTTGGATAAAACAAGAAAAAACAATTTCCTGCCCAAATCCACTTGGGATACACAAGCCTCCTGAACAGGGACTTCCACCATCATGTAATGGCAAGGCCAATTGAACATGGTATGCCGGCATGATGCACAGCAGCCACTGGCACCTTTACCGACAACACATCCCAAGGGGGAGGTGGAAGCTCTCAGCACCATAGCAGCCACGGCACTGCGCCAAAGAACAGCAAACTTGGATTCAGGTCCTTCCTCAGGGTGAGGGGACTCAAAGACATTGCTCCCATGAGCCTGCCTTGACCACCATCCTGAGGAAAAGCCTAAGAGAGAAACCTTCAGCACGGGAGTCGGGACCTCTCTGCAGCCAAGAAGCACTAAGCGACTAAGTCAAAAATGAGAGCAGAAAAGGAAGAGCTGCCTTTAGCCTCCTGGCTGCAGCACTCAGCCCTCTCCCCAGAAAGGGGAGATCAAAATAATTTAAAAATCAGCCCTTTGGGAAATAGAAGGCAGCCTCAATTCTTTACCTCCATTGATTTTAATGGAATGACTCAGACTCTTCAAATGCCTCAGACACCAAAATCCCCTGAAATAGTTTGTAAAGGTGACGGGTGAAGAAGCAGTTTTCTAAGAGGCAGTGACTGTACTGGGGGTTTAACCCTTTCCAGCCGTTCTGATTTCCACTTCTTTCAGGAGCAAAAAGCAGTTTTTAGAGCCAAATGAAGAAAGAATTTTCCAAAGAAAATCCTTCTTCCTGGCGCCCTGCGGGGCTCAGACGGACAGCCGCACGGTGCCAGCGATGTTGATGCCCAGGCAGGGTGGGTTGGCCATGGGGACTGGCAGAGCAGGGCAGGCTGGGCGCGCTGGCTTTTCACCACCCATGACACACGGCTGGCAATGGGATCCCCTGAGAGCTCTGGGCAGGCCATTACCAATGCTATGAGGAAGAAGAAAAAAAAGCCTATGGTTACCCCTGGGCCAAATTTGCTTTCTGTCCACATAGGAAAAGTTCTCGGCAGTTTTGGAGAAATAGTGCAGGGTCTAAGCATGCCATCAACCTGAGCCCAGGTGAAATAACACGGCAATGCAAGCTCAGACATTGGTCCTCCAGAAGTCCAATAACTGAAGCAGATAAAAGGCCGCCCCTGAGGCAAACAGTTCTTCTGAGCCATCTAGGGACAGGTTTAGATAGGCGGAGGAGGCGAGACAAAGTCGGTGTATCATCTCTGTGGCTATGTGTCAAGGCAAAGCAGCTTCTCCACCGCTCTGGGACATGGGAAGGGACAAACCCTGCTGTTACACCCAGCTGTCCTAGGTGCAGGATGAGCCTGGTAGGGCATAATTGAACAAGCTATACCTCCTAGGGTATAACTGAAAAAGCTCTTCAGACACTGTGGGCTGTGTGTGGTTTGGTGCTCTTCAGTCTCTATGTGATGGAGCCAAAGCAGGTATATTGAGGATCTAGTCACGAACGAGGCAAAGGAAACTTAGGGGGGTTAAATGAGAAAGACAATGGAGCATGAGTTGTTTAAAGCAAGGATCGTCTTTTTCCTTTGCATTGCACAGTATAGAGGACCACAATTCCTGACTGGCAAACATAAGCACTTGTGGAATAAAATGAGAATAATAACAACAGGTATGGTCATTTTAAGGAAACCGAATAAAATATAGTACATTTAGGTTAAATATCAGTTGCTGTTTCTGGAGTTCCTTTAATAATGGAGTAATTTGTCAAAGGAAATTACAGAAGTCACATTTCAGAATTTTTTATGGACACTGGATGAAAGAAGACAAAATATATTTTAGATACAATCCTACCTTAATAGGAGGGAGTGGAGGGGTTTTTTTTTTTCATGTCTAGTTTCTGTGCATGCTCCGCCTTTTACCCAGGGGGATTATCTCTCTCTTAACATGTTAACATCAAGACTGCATACTTCTCTGAAAGATACAATTCAGAGAAACACAAAGTATTGAGCTTAATACAAAGGTAAATGGGTAACGTTCTGTGACCTCTGTATTTTATAGGGGACGAGACTAGATGATCTAATGGGCCCTTCTTGTCCTACCGGCTGTAATGCCATCAATGAATGACTTTTTAGAAGTGATTTTTATTTTTGGATCCTATGCAATTCTTTTTGCATCTTTACTAGGAGATAAGAGGTTTAGGGAGACCAAGTTGAATTAAAGATCCATATAACAACAAATTAACAAATAAGTATGCAGTGTTTTTGCTGACAAATTGAGGGTATCATGGATCAGCAGTTTTATTATAGTCTCAGAGAGAAAAGATCAAAAGACAGATCAATGCATCAGCTTTTAGTTGGTTTTAGATGGCACGCTAAGGGATTAAGAATTCAAAGGATTTCCCTTCAATCTCAGAGAGTTTCCAGAACATGTAACAGTTTTAGGTCAAATTATAATAATTAACTTGAGATAGCATGTTGACTGGAGAGGAACTTTGCCAAAAACAATTTTGCACATCACTAAATACTGGTGTTTGAATTCAGAAGGGAAACTTGCTTTAGCTCACCCGCAAGTTTATACAGGTTCAACCATTAAAAGGGAGGTTGGTCTTCACAAAAAACAAGAGCTGAAAGTTGTAACGCTTCCCAAGTCAGATGGGGAGTAGTCCCAAGAGGATGATGTATAATGCAGCAGAAAGAATGTTTAAACATACATGGAATCATGCTGCTGTGCAGATAGACATGGCCTCTTAAAACTCTGATAATTAATCAGCGACAGGATCGTTAATCAGCACTCCTATGCTCTTCAGAGATCTTCAGGAAACTGGTAAATGGAAATGCCAGGGCTTATTTTTAGTAGGCAACTCATCTTTGGTAATGAATAGATGGACGCTTGGCAGGAAAAGAAAATACAATCTCAGCCTAAAGTTGAAATTTTACATTCTCATTAAACAGCTGCTGTGTCTCAGCCAGGTGGGATGGCCCTGCTGCAGGAGTCACCGGGTGATACCACACAGCCTGCATTAGATAAAGAGCAAAGCTGTATTAAGAGGAGAAACAGTCAGATTTAAGGCCACGAGTAGCTGTTTTTTAAACAGAAAATATCCATTCCCTGTTGCTCCATATCCAAGTGAGCAAGCAGAGGGGAGCTCAAATATCTGCACTGGCCAGACGTAAGTTGTATTCAATTTTATTTCAACCCACATTCCTCAAACTTCAAACTGTCATTACTTCCTATCGGCCTTGCAGGCTGCTTCACCCCTTTAGAGGAGACGAGGCAGCTGGAGAAAGTCATTTCATTAAAATAAAAACACAAAAAACCCACAAAAAAACCAAAAAGCAGGCATCTAGGCTCCGGCTTGAAGAATTAGACAGTCCAACAATCGCCGGGTCAATTCACATTAAGCTGAACAAAGAGCAGACGGCAACAAGAAGATGAGCTAAATGGCTCGGTGGCCGCTGCCTGTCCCTAATTCTCTGTTGACTTTCGCCAGCGCCTTGTCAGAGGGGGGCTGCAGCATTTGACCCCCCGTTTCCAGGCGCAGGCAGGGAGTTGGGGACACATGCGGCAGCGTTAAATAGGTGACTCCATCCCTGCGTGCCCCGGCCCTGCCATGGGTGACTGCTCTCCCAAGTCAGCCTATCAGGAATTTATTGCCTCTTCTCCATCACCCGGCAAAGAAACTGTCACACAGATGTTGGCATTGTAACTCATTCAGTGTCACCGTGGGGTTCTCCGCCATTGTGTCCCCGCACAATGGGACGGCATTCAGGGAAGGGCATGGTGGGGCTGCAAAGGTAGCCCAGGGCCGGGGACGTGCTGATGCGCTCTTTGTTACAGCTCCTTCACCGAGGGTATCGCCTGCCCTTGCACTCCCCTGCGCCGGAGGCAAGGCCTGGAGAGGAGCTGGCAGGAAGGAAGGATTTTCTGCCTTTTGTGGGCTCTTTCTGTGCTATTTTTGTTCTCCGGGACGGCTTTTGTTGCCCAAGGTAACGATCCTTGGCCCTTATTCATATCTTTGCTTTTGTCCGGGGGCCTTTGTAGGCAATGCACCGGGGGTGAAACCCGCCAGACACAGCACCAGGGCCAGCCCCTGCTATATAAATAGCTATAAATAACTAGTTGTGAGTTATATAGTATGAAATCATCCTTGTCAGAGTATTGGCAGCAGGTTGTGAAAAAGGTTTCACAAAGATACAGCAGATGCATCCCAGCTCCGCAAAGCATCCCCAAGAACACACCCCACTGACCGCAGAGGTGACGGGATGATGAGCAGCATCCCAAAGCCCAGTCAGGACAAGCATTTTCACAGCCACGTACTGTGGTCCCCTGGGCTTCTTTAAGTGCACACACACTCCTATCCACAGGGAAGGCCAAGAAAAAGGGGTTCCAGGAGTGATGTAAACCAAAGCAAAACCCTCCCCTGAAACCTCTGCCAGACCTCCTGGGATGATGCTCTCTGCGTGCTCTTCTCCTGGTGCCTGCGAGGGGACGGGATGGCAGGAAACACGGGCACGCTGCTCTTTAGACACACTCATATATGCACATAAATATAAAAAAGTAAAACCAGCTTCAGTCCTTAAAAGAAGAGGAGCTCCAAGACCACGTCTTTCCTCCCCACTGCCAGCACCGGTGGCATCCTCACCATGCTCGAGCCAGAAAGGCAAAACGCGGGGGGGACAGCCCCCGGTGACACCGCTCCGCACTGAAGCCTCCCCAGATGCCCAGCATAAGCTTTTCTCCGGCTCCCTACGCAGAGCTCCCCCCCGGGCTCCAGACCTGCAAACAGTTACACAAGTTCTCACATGCATAATATTAAGCATATTTGTTTTTGTTTTTTTCAGGTTCAAGGCCTTGGAGTGTAAGCTCCGGAGGGTAGGGAGGCTCTGCTCTTCAGACATCTAAGGCACCACACCCAGCCGTGAGGAGGAGGGATGGTTTTCTTAATTTTTTTTTTTTTTAAACTCCCATCCATCAGCTCAACAGCAACTATGGTGCCAAATGAAGTCTTTCCACTCATGCAATTTTTGCGGTCCAAAATTCACCACGTGTTTAACCACGACTCCTTGGCCAGTCCCCGAAGCACCCAGGTTCCCAGGTGGTCCCCCGTCCCAGCACCAGCCAAGCCTGCAACTGTTTAGTTTCTAAGCTCAGGGCAGTCAGGCCAGAGTGGATACAGGCCAAATATAATATAGACACACACAGGCCTATATTATATAAAATACACACACACACTTACACGTATTTTATGTATATACATATGTATATAAAAATATATAAACTCACACACAATGTGTGTGTTTAAAATAGAACCCCCCAACCAGAAAATAAAATATTTTACTGCAAAGTGAATGGATTTTTTTAATGCTTAGAAAAACGTGTTAAAATAAAACTAGAACATTAATGAAACCCTGTTCAAATGCCGATGAAATACAGTGCTTCTTACTGACTGCACGAAAAAATTTTACTGTTTATTTATATCACTGCTAATAGGAAAATCTTATTCGGAGTGAAATATTATACTTGCTACAGAAGGGGCCTAAGTCTTCATGGCCCACCAAGCTGTCCTCAGCAGCAAACCCATGGTACAGAGGGTCTGGAAAACTTGTGGCCTCGCTGAATGCAAGCTTGAAAATCAAAACTGACCTGGAGCACATAAAGTTCACCCTCCTGGTGGGATCCTTTTGCCTTCGTGAGACTCCTGAGCCAGGCAGTTTTCTCTGAGCCTGAGCTGGGGAAAAGCCTGCCCTCCACACCAGCCCTTTTTTTCAAGCTTTCCCCTCAAATGGATGCCATCCACTGCAGAGAGCTGCCTGCTGAATAAAGTACTTCCCTGAATAAAGTACTTCTCCGTAGGACCTAATGTACTGTCCATGATGCTTGCATTTGAAGAGAGGACCGACTCCGCTTTACACATCCTGTTGTTTGATGGAAGGGCCCTGGTGGGTGTTGGTAACCCAGCCAGAGAGGGTTTCTTGATGGAGGTAGGCTTTGAGTTCTCAGACCTTCAAACAGAAGCCACGAATTGTGTGGGCAGGTTTCCTGAATCATTACAGTCTGTTATTAGGGCTTTCAGTTGGGAAGGGGAGAGACCTGGACTGTTCCAGTGGCAATTTAATTATTTTATACAAATGGGAACATCTTTAAAAGTTTTAGAGCCTGGGAGAGGCTTTGACAGCTGCGTTTGGACATTTCTTTGGGGAAAGTAAGTTCAAGTCCCATCAAGCAGAGGAAAATCACTCATGGGAGTCTCCCATATCCCAGAGGAATACTTTAATTATTGGCCTGGGCACGGGGAGGAGGGGGGGAAGCACAGCACTACTGCTTTCTCCGGTTCTTCAACCGACAGAAGTGATTAACCCTTCTTGGGCACCAGACCAAGTCCAAGCTTTGGGCTCTAGTCATAACAGGCACCTCTAGTCCATGCAGAAGTAACATCCAAAGGCAATGGTAGACACTTCTCTGAGGTGGTGAGGGTGATAAAGGTCCCATTAAGCTTCCCCTGTGGTCAGTGGCCAGAGATGGGCTTCTCCAGAAGGCAAACACAACCACTGAAGATGCAAATTTCTCTCTAGAGGGGTCTGTCTCTTCCCAATGAATGAAGAGGGGTCCCTGGCCACCAGAGTCCTAAGGCAAGGAGCCTTCTCTGGTGCTGAAACAAGGCGGGATGAATCATAGAATCATAGAATGGTTTGGGTTGGGAGGGACCTTAAAGACTATCTAATTCCAACCCCGCTGCCGTGGGCAATCTGGGCACCAAACCTCAGTGTTTCCTCAGCCCTTCCCCTCCTGAAATTCATTGATCCCACCCTGTCAGTGCCCAGTGCACTGCGTGGATGCTCAGTTCCCCTGCATAAAGATTATTCACACAGTGACCCGTAACTTTGGCCAGATGAGAGCACTAACATATGTAAAAGATTGAGCCAAGCTCTTGGAAGCTAATGGGAAAGAAAACACACTAATATGCTGACATAGCACTATAATATGGAGTAATCAAGAAAAAGAGCAATGCTAACATGGCTTGAACAGTACATGAATTATGTAATGCTGACATTGAAATGCCTGAAAAATGGTGGGAGGAATCCCTTTTCCTCAGAGTTCAGAAGAACATGGTGCCCTGGAATAGCTGGGAGCAGCAGCCTGCCAGCACAGGACAGCAGACCCCTTCCAAGTCTGATGAGTAACTGGTTTTCACCAGTTCAACAAAGAAAACATTCATGTAGATATAATGATGGCACAACCCGAGGAGATAAAAGGAGAGGGCAAACGTTCACAGTCAAAACAGGCTAGCCTGAGTCAGTTTGTTATGGTGGATGTATCTGAGCTTAACCAAAGATGATTTTGAGATTCCTTGAGTAATCTTATGCAGCTGAGTAACTAGTTTTCACCAGTTTAACAAAGAAAACATTCACATGTAGATATAATGATGGCACAACCCGAGGAGATAAAAGGAGAGGGCAAACGTTCACAGTCAAAACAGGCTAGACTGAGTCAGTTTGTTATGGTGGATGTATCTGAGCTTAACCAAAGATGATTTTGAGATTCCTTGAGTAATCTTATGCAGCAAACCTAGCTAATGGTTGTGCTCTGGTTTTGTGTATGTTGTAATTCATAATCACCATTGCATCGGGAGGAAAAATACATTAAAAATCATTTTGGTTTGTACAGGTTAGTCTAGAAGAATAACATAAATACTGAGGTTCCTCAGGGAAAAGGCTTTCTTAAGCAAAATTACTGAGCACAGCTCGCATTGATTAGGTATCTCTAAACCCCCAAGAGGAGATCTAGGCTCAGTAACTCAGGCTTTTCACCAACAGCTCTTGCCCAGGACCATCATGCGACCAAGGGTAGCTCAGGGTGCAAGGAGAGCAAAGGAGTCCCAACCATAAGTGACTGGGTGACAGTCCTCCTGATACCCTCCATCAGCGACCAGAACAAACACCCACTGAGTTGGTGGAAAGAATCTTACTCAATTCAGTGGTCTTTGGATCCTGTCCCAAAGGGGAAAGCAATTTCCATCACAGAAATATTCCTGCCACCTAGCTCATTTATTGCTCCTTTGTTAAATGTACTATAAAGACTCACACAATAAAGTTCCAGAAATCATCCAATATCAACAGGTTTCAGCTGGAGTGATTAACCAAAGCCCAGGAATTTGGAGAGAAAGCATATTAATGTCTTCTGGCCACTAAATCTTTCTTGCCAAGCAATAAAAGAGCCAAAAAAAGCTAAGTAATTAGGAAGTTAGCACAATAACTCCAAATCCCAAAGAGGGTTCACTAATTGTTTACAGAAGATAGACTGCAATGAAGGGCTGATTAGAAATCAGGACTTTGATAGCAGCAAATCTGTCTTGGTGGGGGGAGGAATAGACTACAGAGAGCAACAGCAGTCAAATAAGCAGAGGGCAAGTTACTGGCTGCTGAGCCTCAGAGATTTTGCGGTCCGGCAAACATCTACTATATTGGTCTAAATGTAAGATGGCATCAGACATGCCTGATATTTTGCATAATGGGAAACAAATTAAAAAGAAGTGGACACGTCCTGGAGCCATGGTATTGCCTTTCAATCCAGCTGGGACCATCCATCCGGCTGATGAAGCAGAGACACTCCTTGGGAGCAGCACTGCACACAGCTGCTGTTGGAGCAGATGCTGGGCAGCAGCGACCCAAGGCAGCTTGCGCCACTGCAGCCATGAGAAATGAAGGCAAATTTAGGCAACATCCAGTTCTGGTTTTCTGGATCCGGTTGGTGCTGTTGACATCAGAGCGCATTGGGACAGCAGAGGACGAGCTCAATATCTGGGGTGCTTGCTCGGTATCTTCAGTGATTACACAGTAAAGTGAATTTTTACAATTGTTTTCATATGTTTGGGCCAATGCAATATATCCAGAGCTGTGATGCTCCACAGTCCGGCCTCTTGCATGGCTGCAGCCCACTGGCAAGTGTGTATTAACACCTATAGCTTTGTGCCAGGTCATGCAAACTGGAGCACAGGACAAGCCTAAAGGAGTGGGTGGAGAACTCAGGGCCGCTTTATCTGTATGAAAAGTCAAGGCCAACCACCATCAGCCACATGAGCTCCTCTGACTGTTGCATCTCACCGCTCCGGCTGTGCCAGGTACCGTGTGTAGAAGCTTGAGGCATCTATCAGAAGCACAGCCAAGCAAACACACACACAAACATCTCCATACCAAGAGGCTGATAATGTTTTCTCTCTCTTCCACGGCTTCCAAATCCAATTGGCTCTGTTTCTATGAAATATTTTATTTTTCTCATTTTCAACACTGCAAACCCTGCCTGGAGCCCGTTAAACTGTGTCCGTACACCCCGGGACTCAGGGCTGTTCACAGCAGTTAAGTATGGGCTCTCAAAGGAGGGAGGAAATAGGGATGGGTCGTAATAAATACTAACAGGGTGCTTTAACGAGACCTCTGGGCACAGGTCCGTGAAGCACTCTGCACCTCAGCCTGACCAACGTAGCTTGTGCACCCTGCAGGAGCCCCCCAGACCAAGCGGTCCCAGGCTCTCCAGTTAAACTGGCCAGCCGAAGAAAAGATGCTTCATTCTGCTGTAGCTCCTTGAGACCTTGTAGCTGGTACCAGGAATTTCTGCCAATGACTTCAAAGAGGGCAGGATTCAACTCATCGTTTGAAGCCCGGCCCCGTTCCCTGTCCTTAGGCAAGTGGAGGAGCCATGAGAACAGCTCAGAAACCTCAGCTGCTTCAAAGCACATCTGCCTACTTTGGGAACCAAGAAGCGCCCTAAAAACACACCTCCCCTCTGCACCTGCAAAGCGCTGGTGACCCGTTCGCGCTGCCTCAGACGAGATGAACGCCCGTGCCCTACTTGCCAACTGCATGGTCCTCAAATGTCTGAGTCCCTGCTATTTCACATCACATCCCAGCTCTTCCCACTGCGTACTGCTACAAAACCTGTGCCAGTCCAGAGACTTTACCAAGTCAAACACCCATAATCAAATGAGTAAAGGCATAATCCCATCTAGGATGCATGGCTTGATAGTTCAGCTTCCCTGACAGCAGGGATGGAAAAACAGCACAGAAATATTTTTGTAAAATTATGGCAATCTCCTTCTTAATTAATACTTCATTGCACTAATTCAGCCTGCTGTGCTGCTTGCAGGTCATCAGCATGAAATCACCCACCTCCAAAGGGGTTCGTAATTCAGATGTTTTCCCACAGTGCAGGGTTGCTCCTCCATCCCGTCCCACCCAAAAGCGAGGCCAAGCAGCGTCCCCATTTCCCCGGGAAGTCCACAGGGGCATTTTGCAAATGAAGTGATATGATGCCTAAAAGGCCAAATAAAACAGGGCGAGGGGCCGTTCCCCAGCCCTGGGCACCCAGGAGAGGCTGGCCGAGTGCATGTTCTCCCCATCCCAAGAGGATGAGTTTTGGGAACAGCCTCATGCTCGCGTGGTCCCTCAGATGGTGCCAGGACACCAGCTTGGAGACTGTGAGTTAACACAAGCCAAATCTGTGACAAGGCATTTGCTAATACTGAAACTGTGTGGATGGTCACAGGCCAAGGCACAAGACCACGTGTTGGCCATGCATGTCTACTAGTGGCCGTGGAGCAGAAGGACCCGCCCATATTGACCTCATGCTGCCAGCTCAGTGCATGACTTGTTACAGACAGAGTTTAGAAAAGCAAAGGCACCGAATTTTCTGTATGAAAAAGACCCAAAGGGAAGTTCTGAAAGAGGCTTGAGACACTTAATGACTCCTTGGAGGAGCTGGTTCAGGATGCCACTGCATGAGGAAGCACATAGCCTTGGGAAAGCTCCCTTTTGTCTCTGGGCCTCTGTTCCCCACCTACCCAATGGGAAAAACAGCAGCGTTCCCTCCTCTCAGGGGTGTTGTTAGAGTTGTACATCAAAGACCACGGGGTGTCCGGGCACTGTGGGGATGGGAACCAGACGAGCACCCAACCTGAGATGAAAACACAAAGAAAGGTGTTTTCAAACAGAAGTAATCTAAGTCAATTTTGTCATCTCCAACTTCAAAGATGCAAGCTCTATTATTTTGTCTGCTGAGGAAGTGGAAAAACATTCTTCTTGTCCAATACAGATTCATGCCGACAGCAGGCAAAATTTTGGCCTATTGAATTAATTAACATAGTTTTTAATTGAGATTCCACATTTCACCCAGCCTGGCTTAGGGCATGTCTACACAGATGGGCGCAGACACACGTGGGCTCTTCTGTCTGCCTTCAAAGCCAGCTTGATTCGAGCTGGCTTCAGCATCGCACCATGCTCTCATGAGCTAGCTGGCTACTTGGGGGGAACTAAAACACACTCCTAACAGACAGGGTATAATATTCAAACCCAGTACTTGGCTTCATGAACGTGGCTTCATGGCTTCTTAAGCTGGCTTGTGCCCAGTTGGCTTGGAGAGCAAGAGAGGAGCTCACATCTGCTTGCATCCATCCATGCAGGCATGCCCTTATATGCCTGTTTTCATGTTTACTAAATATCTTTTTATTTGGCCACCCACTAATGGAAGTATTTTCACGACAGCTTTTAGAAACTGTACAGCTTTCTGTTTTACTATTTCGTTGTACTGTACAAAGCCAAAATATTGTGGTGTTCACAATAATCAGAAAAAATCAGGAATAGAAACATACAGGATTATGACAGCATTAAATAGCAACAAATTAATTACATTTGTAAAATGTTTTTGTTTCTGACAATCACAGGTGCTGTTTACAACACAGATTTTATTTCATATGTGGGTGTGTGCAATGATCTATTATTTTGGCAGATTCTTTCAAAAAAAGCACAACCATCAGTCCGTACTTCAATAAAATACTCAACTAGAGTAAAATCTACGAGACATGGAAGTATCCATGGAACGGATGCAGTCACGGGAAAACAAACCATCCCTATTTCATCTGTATTAATGTTCAGCCAAGCTCAGGATAAATACACACGCAGAGACACAGCTGAAACAATCTGGGTATTTACTATGATCAGTTTTCGGCACAGGCCACAGATACGTTTGGAGTGAGCCCAGTCACTGGAAAGAAATTCTCTGAATATGGAATAATAGGAAGTGCACGGAGTGTACAGAGGAAAAACCTTTTCACAGGAACACAAATAATTCAGAATTTACCAGGACATAATTTACAATGAATGTAGTCATTTACTCAGGGAAGGAGGAAACTTGCAATAATTCATTTGAAGTGGCTTTCTTTGCATAAACATTGACCAAGATAAAGCTTATCAGAGGCATTCTTATAGCTTTTGTGTGCAGTTGTAGTAGTCCATGGAGTATTAGTTATTTGGCAGTTAATATGTTATTCAGATATAAAACATACAAGCCAATTAACTATATTTAACCATTCACTGTCCAATGCTGGAATAATGTCACTGCTCCTCATGACTCTCAACCAAAGTTTTTGCTTATGACATTGTTATCGTGATCATATTGCCAAGAAAAGGAAAAAAAAAAGTCCCTACCAAAATAACATAGTCACTGGGGAAGCAAACTATATGGAGAGGCTTGCAGAATTTGTCCTGTTGAAAAAAATACCCAGGACCACAAAACACACATAGTAGCACCAAGACTTTCTTCTCAACAGTAGAGTTGTTAGGCCTTTACTCAAGGCAGCCTCAGAAATTCAAGCACGTGGGCATTCCCAGGGGACAGCAGCATTCAGAGCCGCTTTGTGAACTGTGGAGATGGGGTAGATCTGCCAGTCAAACAAGAACAGTTTTGCTGCTTGTGTCAGTGCCAGAGAGCAACAGTTTGTACAGCGATCAGGAGAGACGCCGCCACTGACAGTTAGCTCTTACAATAATACAAATAGGAATTGCAATAACAGATCAAGGCAACATCTAACCTGTTACTACTGTTGAAAAGAAACAGATGTTTCATGGAAAGATAAACAGAACAAACCCATCAAAACTCTTGTGTTTTATATTCCTCTTGTAGCCTATTCCTCTGCGGTGTGCCTGTATTATTCACCCTACCATGACCCTCCAAAATCAGCAAGAAGCTTGCACGACTAAAATGCAGGTAGATTTGATCCTATGGGAGATCTCCATCCATCCTCAGATGCTGCATGGACGAGAGATAGGAAAGGTTTATTGCTTGAACAATTGTGTGGAGGCAGGAGGTGTTTCTGCAACACCAAACCCTGATGCAGCACCCAGCCTTGGAGAGACGGGGAAGAGAAAAGCAAGAGATTTGCTCTTCTCTCAAGTTTGCTATGGTCACCACTTCTAGGAGCTTAATCCAAGCTCTTCAGAACTCACAAAGAAATAAATTAACAAGGCTGGACACTGCAGCTGCCAAAACAAAAGATTATTCTACAGTCATGAGAATTAAAATTACTCACGAGCTCACCCAAAATCTCCTCTAAGGGGACAAATTTTCTGATCATCTGTAGAAGAAAATACCCCAGTTAAGTAGAGGGCTGTAACTAAACAGTTATTCAGGTTTGGCTGAAAGGGTTTGGCCTGCAGAGATTATTGATTTGTTGTTTATAGATGATGTGCCTTACAAGACTGAGGGTTGGAAGGGCTGTGGGGCAATGTGAGCAAGAGAGCTTGAGAGTTAAACCAACAAGATGACCATGGGAACTGCTCTCCACACTGACCAAAGCTTAAGGTAAAGTAATGCCTCTAACTGTCAGGGGATATCTATTAGGTTTGACGAATTTCAACTTCTGACCTTAAGCCCAGAATGGTGGAGTATGATGCAAGACGAATGAGAAGACAGTTGCTTAAACCAACTTCTCCTTTGAGGGCCTACTCCATGGGTCTTTTCTGGGGACACTAGTATCAGTGATGTCTATATTTTCATTAGCTTCACTATACCTTCAGTCAGGTCCTAATTCTATGTTTCAGCTGGGTATCAAGCACAGGCTGAAGCCCACACAAGCCCAAGCTCACTAGTTGTCTTCAGCGCACAGACTCCAGCTCACGTTCAGGTTCAAGACAAGCTTTGGAGAGCAAAGATTGCAGCATGCAACCACTTACAGCATGGACAGACTGGCCACAGTGTGCTGTACTATCTACCACCCTTTACTCCTCTGTTGAGGTTAATTGGTCTCAAGGACCTCAGTAGTGCCTGCCACTCGGATGACTAGAAAATATAAGTTAATCTGCTGTTGTAGAGCAGGAGCACACACGTTTGCAGACATGCGAGTCCTCTAGTTGCCATATGGAGGTGAAGAAACAATCCAGGGTTTGCTCATAATTCAGTCCCTGCACCAAAGGACAGTATGGCCTCTCCTGCCTGCTCAAGGGCCACAAATGCGCTGAGGATATCTACAGGGCTGTCAGATGCTTCCTGCTACATCATCTTTGCTACTGTAATGCAAGTAAGGGATACAAGCAGACTCACCCTCTCACCTCCTTTGCCACATAAAGGGAGACGAAAACAGATAATGCTGCTTATATAGAGCTCCCACAAGTTTTTGCAACAAAATGCTGTATTAGTTTCAATTAGTTCTTCAAAAGGCCTTTATAAGATGGTCGTTCATTGCACATCAATAGAGAGTGGCAGGAGGAGGATTATTTTGATGTTCCATTTCTCTTTGAGCTTGATGTTTGTCCCCTTTGGGTACCTAAGGATGGTGGGAGCTGTACCAGGTTCTGCAGGTTTTCCCACCTGATAGGTAGGTGAGTAGATAGCTGTTGTCAACCATCACCCAACCCACAATTACCTTACCTTGCTGCCTCACAAAAAACCACATCTGTGCCTTGGCTCCCAAAGGACCTTACAGTGATATTTCTGACATGCATAAGTTATTACACTGTAGAAACAACTCCCTCCTTTCTAGAACTGAATATAGCTCCGCATTCACTGTCAAGCTCTACCCAAACCTTCCACCGGGATTAATTCCACTTACAAATATTGGTCTGCAATTTTCTGTCTGCTGTTAAGCTAGGCCGGGCATTCAAGAAAGTTTTTCTTTGGTTTTAGCAGGAAAGTCTTGTCCTTCCATCTATGGACTCCATCCATTGCTCTCAGCAAACAACCCTGTCCTATCCCATCCAGGCGGCTCTCTCCAGATCAGGAAAGATATGCAATACTCACAACTGGAACATTCATTTTTTCTTCACGCTCCACAGTTGCCAAAATAAACTCTCCACGAGATAGAGGCAAAAAAGTTACTAACAGAGTGAGTTATGCCCTGATTGCTGCATTCCTCTCAGCATTCCCTGGGGGTTTGCTTGCTGCACAGCCCTTCGAGGAAGTGCTTTGCATGCTGGGTTTGTTTGTGTACCCCTTTCAGGATTTAACTCTAGCAACACCTTAAGGCAGCTCATGAATGAATGAGTGAATTAACGAATACAACATATGAGCAAACAAAGTGCGCTCAGTCCAGCTCCTGATTCGCTTTATCCCACGCTCGCTGGGCCAGACTGAGGGGCAGGGGTATGTATTTGCGACCCAGCAGGCTTGTGCTGCATGAAAGCATCCACCTTCCTATTGGTCTTGAATTCCTCACTGCTTCATTTTACTGAGTCTTTCCTTACATCTCTTTGCCCGCACTGAAAGGAAAACCAAAAGCTGTCTCTTGACCATGACGGTCCCTTTCCTTCATCTTCTTATCAGGGTAGCTCATCTCAGCCCCCTCTCCCAGGCGTGGGGGCCAGCACCTCGGGCTGGGTGCTATATGAGGCCATGCCACTCATCGTAGCAGGCAATACAATATTCTCCCTGTTTAGTCTCCACCTCATTCCTTTCCCTCACCTCTATTTGTTTTCTCAACTGATGAAACGCACAGAGCAAAGTTTTTCCTCGCCTACAACCCTTTCCTGGTTGAAGCAGTTCATTAAAAACACTTTTCACAACCTGCACTAACCAGACCTTCTCATATCATCATATTCAGCTTTTTCATTCCTGTGGCTTTAGTCACTTTTTCAATTGTTGTTTCACCACTTTGCACGTATGGAGACGTGGCTGACTGGTTCTTTCGTTCCCTAACTGTCCTCACGGGCTTTTTACACTGCAGTGCTGTCTGGGCTACACTTCGCTCCTCTGGGGTGGCACGGTGAAGGACCTCGCCGCTGTTGGCATCTCACTCTCAGCTCCCCTGGGAACTTCCAGCTGCCCAGGAACATTTTGGACAATGAGTTTTATTCCAGTGACCTGAAAGGCCACCAAGTGGAGAGATGTCCCAGGTGTATCTCCCTTCCACAGACCTAATGTCCTGTGCTGGACAAATCTCATGACTCCAGATTCATTATATTGTATGGACACCTCCTACTAAATGCATGATTCAAAGCCTCTAAGGATTGAAACCATATAACCATCACTCCCCCGTTCCTTTAGCAAGTTCAATATACGTTTAAGGTTTATAAGGGCAATACCCTAACATCAACCAAATACAAAAATCTGCTTTATGCTGGACAAGAATAGAGTCCTACCACATGAATGTGACAGTCACTCCCTTGGTCATCATGGTGACACGACCTCCTTAGCACACTGATGACTACACCTGTAAATAACACCATCCTTCTGCAAACAACTGCAAGAAGCCGACTAGAAAAGCATCTGCTTTGTGCTCCCGTTCTGCTTCGTTGCCGTGTCTCCACGCTGTGGAGCGGGTTGCAGTCACAAGGTGCCAGCTGGGGTGACTGGCTGCAGCAGAGCTGGGAAACCGGGACTCTCAACCACAAACCCCTTGGGAATACTTGTGCCAGGCACTTCTCAGCACTGCTGCCTGCAAGGAAGTTACTTCTGATGTCTTTTACCATGAAAACTTGCACCTCTCCATCAATTGACCTCATCCCCTCCCTCCATTCTTGCTTCCAGCTATTTATTCACCCCAAATAGCTTCCATGGCTGGCAGGGGAAAGGCGAGCCAGCTGTGAAAGCAAACCTCCTGTTGCACACTGCGTGCTGGGTGCAGGCGTGTTAGCACTGCCTCTGCTCCATGCGAGCCAGGAGCTCTTTAGGTTCTACAGACGGTGCGTGCTCCCTGCCCAAAGCCTGTCAATTTATTAATTAAAACCTGTGCTCTATGGAAAGCATTGGTCTCCCAGCTGGGAGCAGGCACTACATCCAACCCAGGCAAGTGCCCTTCTGCCCTGCTGCCCAGTGCAGCCCAGCTCCCCTAACATTGGACACTTGCTAAAGCAGGCAAGTGGCTTACCTGGTCATTTGACCTCCTCTAAGAATGAAATAGTAGCTCACTGTGATGTATTCAGGGTTGGTTTTGAGGAACAAATTCCCTTCCCCCATGAAACAGATTTGCCTTGAGCAGAGGGTTGCCTGCCTTAATGGGGAAAATGCTTGTTTGCTTTTAACTGTTCATGAAAATAGTTCATGTCCTCTAAAGTATTAGGACAGTTGTAACGTCCCAGAATGATGTATTAGCTTTCTATTAAACACATTTACGTGTTATTTTTAGGAATGGATGGCACAACCTGTATAAAATATTAAACTGCATGAATATTAAGTTTCAGAGTGGGAAGGGGACAAGTTTCTGAGCAAGCAAAAGCCAGAAAAGCACTCTCAAATAAAATGGAAAGTCTCTGGAACGTACAAGCACTTGGGGATATCCTTGATATTCAGGATATGCCTTCATATCCAGTCACCACAGTGTAGATAGATATGAATTGGAACCAAGATCAGCTTCATCTGATCTATAAAGAGCAATCAAACTCCTGCAATAGTTCTAGGCTTTCAACACAAGATAATTGCAACTGAAGCAAGCATTTTATTCCTCAAAGCTCATTTTCTTCTGCCAGCAGAGCTTCTAAGCGCAGGAGCGGGGTTGCAGCTGCAGTGTCAGTGGCTTCACTAATGGATTATGGTGGGGGTTAAGAATCCATTTCTCAAGCAAACAGCAAAAATTTTGAGCTGATAAAAAGTGTCTGCTTATGAAAAAAAGTACCTTCAGCAATAGCAAAAAAAGCACTGAAGATGAAAACAGTAGTTTGGGAGCATGATCAGTGCTGAAGCAGCTTTTTGAGTTGTCTGAGAATTTTAAATTTTGCAAGACTGAGCTAAATGAGGTACGTGACAGCGTGCGGAGGCAAATCACCGTTAGTCTGAATGGGCGCAGAAGAGATCTGTGAGGTGATGAAACTCCTCAAATAGTCACTGGCAGAGGCAAGAATACGGTTTCCAGCTCCACTTTTTCTACTTTAGCTATTAAATAAAGCACTCGGGATATTACACTGGCTCTATCTGCTGTGGTAGTTGGGCTGTGATATTTGCTAGTGGACCTAATTTCAAGAGGAGAAAAAATATCCTGAGTTTCCAGTGAAGGCGGCTATTTACAGTCTCTTTGCCTGGGATCTGTGCAGGTTCAGTTTAGCAAAGGATCTTCCTACAAACCAGGCACCAAGCAAGAATGTTCCCACCAAGTATGTTTAAACAGTATGCAGAGATTATATAAAAGGAAATTTGGAAACTTAACCAAGGCAAACAAAATGAATGGCAGATAGCAAATAAAAACAAATACAAAGATCTAATTTTACGTATCACTGGAAAATTCCACGAGCTCAAATGTCAAGATCTGCATTTAAATGCAATTTAAGCAAAAAGGGGCTGATTTTCAAACCTGCTTTCACTGTTTTTACCATCACCATTTGAACACCTCATTTGGGTTTAAAACTATGGCACTAAGAGTAGAATAAACCCATGAAATTAATTCTAATTGGCTTTGATATACTAGAAACTACACGTGGTGCAGACATAAATCTATTTTATTATAGCAGCATAATGACATTAACTTTATATTAATGCACCACACACCCCCTCGGTGCCTTGCTGAGCCTCAGTGCAGGAGGTCACAGTTAATGCCAGTTTGGCTGCACCGGGGACACAGGCAAGCAGAGATGCAGTCTCTGCTCGGTTGGGATGGGGAGATGAGTCCCCAGATGGGAGATTAACTCACACAAGTGCTTTTTATAAAAATTCTGTGCTTAAAATAAAACGCAAAATGAGCAGGTAATTATTAGCAAGCCTTGGCTGTGGGTGCAACATGGGGGTTTCCATCGTGCAGAGCTGGTGCGGGATGGGCTGCTGTAGCACCCAGCTGACGGGGATGCTCCAGCCAGCAGGAGC
>NW_009205262.1:40254-42106 GCF_000690835.1 Fulmarus glacialis
TCCCAGGGTTATCAGCACTGTGTGTCCTTCCACTTTGAAAATCTCACTGAAGTTTGCAGCTATTCAAATCAGTTTTATGTTTCTTTGCATGAGCGGACACCAGCGGTGTGTCTCCATGCAGGCTGCGGCTCTGCGCAAGCACCGCAAGGCAGACGAAGGAAATTCAGCGGCTGCCTGATGACCTCTCCGGCTTCCAGGATAACTTATTTCTTCTGACATTTTCTGGACAGAAACATGTTCTGTGCTGTGCACACCAAGAAAGCTCCAGACTTTGGAGGAAAACCTCCCAAATCAGACATTCTCTGCGCATGGCCTGTATACATACTGTACAAGGCTTTCGGCGAACACTTTTACCAGCAAAAGGGTTTTTAATTACCACATGAGAATTGGAGGCTTTTTCCTAGCCTGCACCTCTCCAGTCAGCTCTCCTGAGGTGCGCCAGTGGATCTGTGACCTGGAGAGACACGTTTTGAGGTTCAAATGTCTATTATATGGCTTCTTGCTCTATGTGATTAGAATTCACCAACCCCAGTGATCAAGTTCAGTTCTAGGTCTCTTCATCCTTGCTGACATGCTGCTGGTAGTTATAAAGCAAAATTTTGGGTTGCACTGAGAGAAATGAGCATCACCAGCCCAGTGCCATAGGGCTGCCAGACCAAAGCTGACTGCCCTCTCCGGGGCACCACAGACCAGCTCCTGTCTGAGATGCAGCCAAAGGAGAAGGAGCAGAGGCACAGGGGGTTTGGGGCAGAATTTCCTGGGGTTACTTTTTCTAGTACAAATAATTAAAAAAAAATTCCTGAGCAAGTGATGCAACTATGAAACCAGGCTTTTGGCTGATTGAACTTGCTAGCTTTGCAGATCTGAAAAAAGAAAAAAAAAAAAAAAGAAAACCTTCAAAAAATCTTGAAACTAAAAAGAACAGCAATATCTCGTATGAAATCAGGCCCTGTGTGCAGGACGTGCTTGGCCACGCTCTTGCAACATCCGCCCCGCACGCAGGTGACCTCATGCAGCAGAGAATGACCCCCGCGAGACAGGTTTGGGAGATGAGGTAACGCTCCTCTTTATCTTGCGGACGGTGGAAGGTGCCCGATGCAAAGGCTCACACAAGGATATTGTCACAGCCCCGAGCTACCCTATATAAAGTCTCAGGAATGAGGGCTCAGCTTTTCAGCTCCTTGCAGGAACCTCTTCCCTCCACCTCAGGTGTTTCTAAGCAATATATAGCAACAACATTTATTATTATGCTTTTCGTTAGGCATCAATACCAAGCCTTCCTTAGCTGAAGCCTTCACAGGCTCAACACAACCAAGTTATTTATTACTTTTGCCCTGTACAGGAGCTTTTTGCGGACACCTTTAAGTAAAGAGCTGTGCTCCAGAAGCCATTTGCATCTCAGCTCCCTGACAGTAACTTTACTGTGCCACAAACTTACAATGTTATAACAGATCTATGGCACTCTGCTAAGAAACAAGACACTGCTTTGCAAGGACCGTTCCCAGACCACATTTCAATGTGTAAAACCAGCTGCGTCTGCTCTATCGTCATTCATCGAAGGAATTATAAGAAATAATAATGGGAGAAAAGTTTCCTATCTCTCCCTAGATGCAGAGTTGACTTAGTAATATTTGGCTTAAATAAGTATATACACATATGTATGCTTTTTTCCGGGTGAAAAACAAGCCCAGAAAATTTCAGCCCAAAAGCTGAAAATTGTAACAAATTGCTAACTGAAAAAGAATTAGAATGGAAACCATTATGCAACTTTATCTTTGTTATGCTAATTTACAGCTACTATTCCCTTAGGCCTAGTATAATGCCAAACTCTAGTCTCTTATCAATCTTTCCC
>NW_009205262.1:42137-45393 GCF_000690835.1 Fulmarus glacialis
TCTTTTATATTAAAATATTATGCAAAAGAGATACTGTGAATTTTGGTTCAATTTTGTAACCCCGTGTCTTCAGCTCCTCTTTCTGTACCATGTTTTAGAAGAGCAAGAGCCATCAGACTGATGTTACACAAAAGTTGTCTTTCCCTGAATTCATGAGCCTTGCTTGAATAAATGCGCAGGCATGCTGGGGCATGGTATGGGGGTCTGCACGCAGAGGGGAAGAATTGTACAGGTCAGAAGCATACGGCATGCTACAGACTAACTGCATGTTTTGTATTAACCTTTTGAGAGCTGAATCTCATGACAAAAATTGCAAAGGGGGAAAGGGAGCAAGTTGAATCCACCCAAGGTGCCACGTTCATGGAGAAAAGCAAACCCTGGTTCATCACAACCCTATTGGTGCCATCCCAAAGGCTTATCCATGTCGCCCTTCCCTGAGGGACTTTTCCCACGCACATCTGCTGGGCTCCTCTGCCCTCGCCACCCTCCCAGGTGCCCAGAGGGCTCCTGTCCCACCCTCTGTTCCTCCCTTGACTGGCACTAGCAGGAGCACTTTACACCTCTAAGTTGAAGGTAATTTGCTCCGGGTGGAGGGTGTAACGGTGATGCATAGCCCCCAGCACCACTCTCAGCCCTGTGCCCATCACCTGGTATACGGCGGGGACAAAAATGCTCCAGGTTCACCTTCTTGAAGGTGTTTCTACCCCAGCAGCATCCACCAGGTATTTCTAAGTTCTGCCTTTTCTCACCATGCACATTAATGTATATGCGGTTGTATTTGTGGAAAATGAATCAAAGTGTCTGTATTAAGCACGGGGTGGGTGAGGGGACTGGAAAAGGGGGAGGGAAGGGCAGATTTGGAGCAAGGCCCCGGCAGCATCACCATCCGAGGGGGCAGAGGGCGAGTGGCAACTTGAACATCTGCCATTCAGCAACGTGGCTGCCTCCTGAATCAGCGATTCGCTTGATGCTGTGTGGGAATGCCCACGGGACACGTTTTGGAAGGGTTAGTGAACAAGTGCGAGCAGCTGCACACGCTCGCTTTGAAAGCTTATCCTTTCCTTTCCAGGGCTTCATACATATCAAGATTTAACTCTATCTCATAATCCGCTCCCTGCTTTAAAGACATCCCTCGCTGGCCTTTAAAATAACCATTAGCCATCACATAATTGCCGGGTTGATTCTTTGCGAGCAATTTAACTTGTTTTCCACTCTTTTTTCCTGCCTGTTGAACACAAGAGAGTTATTCCCTATGCACAGCTGCTCAGCTGGTGAGTTACCTGACCCCATCTGTTTGCAAACCCACCTGCACAAAATCCAGCCCACGTGCAATCAGCATCGCTCCAGTCAACACCTCTTGCACTCTGTATGCTGAATATTTCTTCCAGCAGCTCCTCTCCTCCCTTAAGCCGAAGCATAACATTTTTTACCCCCTTCACATGAGCTTTAGGTGCAAATTGGCTCATCATCCATCTGATTACTCTTGCTAGTGGTTGCCCCTGAATAATCCTGCTGCCAAAATGGCAGCCAGCTATTTTGCTCATCCACACCAGTCTCCCTAATTTACCCCCCTGAGTACACAGATACCTGTCAAAGACCTTTAAATGAAGCTTTCTCTGCTCAGTATTTAGTGTCTGATACCAGGGGAAGGGTTGGGTTGTTCTATTTACCCTCATTTCAACGACCTACCCAGGACCGCCAAATGACACCGTCACCTGTGATAATGCCATAATAACGGCAGCGTTGGGGACTACACACACCTGAAAGCAAGGAACGAAGACTTAAAATGGACCTAAATTTTTTCACGCTACACCTGTGTGTGAAAAGCACAAACATATCTGCGTGTGTCTGGGATTGAATGACAAACTATTGAATCCTAGGTATTTTGGATAGAATAGACTATTTCAGTTGGAAGGGACCTACAACAATCATCTAGTCCAACTGCCTGACCAATTCAGGGCTGGTATCTGTTGTGATGCTTTCTTTTTTCCTTTAAAGCCATTTGGATGCACCTGAACAAAAATTATAGCACTATGCTATCTACTATATCATCATCTTGCAAATACTTCACAGCCATACCTGAGAACATTACAATTCCCATTATAATGGAGCACGTGCTGTGCCCACAGAGGTCTCTTTGCAGGACTGGATTTCTATATTTAAGCCTCTGAAGACAGAGGACAGGTTGCAGATGGTCTCATAAGGCACCCCAGCCTGCCTGGGGGTTATTCAAAACAGCGATGAGATAATCCAATTGACCCGATGACTCAGTTGTTTCTGTATATCTCCTGTGCAATGGGTGGAAATGGGTGGAAATTGCAAACTGGTTACAGGAATGGCTGGGTCAACAAATACTTCACCAGCAACATGAAGAGCAGTATGCCCACAACTGTTAAATTGGGCTGTATGCTGTATTTGTGGATTGGCAAACAGCGTTTTATAGGAAGCGTGGAAGCTGCGAGCCCAGCAGAGGTCAAACCCAGCCCTGCAGCCGGCATCTCCAGCCACGGTGGTCTGCGTTTAATCCAATGTCTCCTGGTGTCAAGGGGCACAAAAAGCGATGCTTCACCCCAAAGACATCATGGTCCCCAGGAACCTCAGATCTTTGGGGCTTCAGCACGGCACAGCTGCGTGTGTAGCGGGGCACGGGGACCATCCTGTCCTGCAGCCGGGATGTAACAGGAGAAGAAACACATCATCACTGTGATCCTGGGAATTTGTCACGACTTATTCACACGAGTGATCGGGCCGCACTTGCAGTGATTCCCCATAACGGCAGAAGATTTGCTGCTCACCAGGGTTAGAACTTCTTAATGAAAGAGGGACCCCGAGCCCAACCTGGGAACGGCACTGCTTGCTGGTCTTTCATTTGTACACGACCCACCGCCGCGTGGTGCAGGGAAGAGGAGTGGATCCGAGGGGCTGCCTGACCCCCTGAGAAAGACTCACCTTGCTGAGGACTGCCGGAGACAGGGCTGGTGTCCTCTCCCTCTTTTTTTTTTTTTGCCTTTTTTTTTTTTTTTCATTTGTTGCTATCAGAGAAGACCCTGGGAACAACCTGAAATTTTAAACCAAACCAGTCCCGTCTTCATCACACACACCTCTCTACCACTCCACTTAATTTTTACAGAAGTTTTTTCCCCAAAAATGTCCAATAAGGCAAAAAAGTTGTAGAAAGAGAGGGTTTTTCTTAAGAAACCAATTCTGCATCATTTCCTAGCTTGTATTCTTTCTTTTCTCTCTCCTATTTCAGAGA
>NW_009205262.1:45452-50373 GCF_000690835.1 Fulmarus glacialis
AAAATAAACTCATTTATTTCAGTGAAGATACTTTGGAATTATTTCATTATAACTCCAAGTATAATTTTCCCCCGATCTCTTTAACCACTGTACGGATTCCTGTTATGCACTCAGATTTCAGCCTGTGTCCAGCACCCTTAATAACTCAATTAATGTCAGAAAAACTCAGTTATATTAGAATTTAAAGCAGAAACAGAGGCATTGCCACTGTCTTGTCTCATTCAATAGTTGGTATTCACCTGGAGGAAGGTGCAAGGCTTTTCTTTGGGTTTGTTTTTTTTTTTTTTTAAAGAAGCATTTATGAATTCATTTAAAAAAAAAAAAAAAAAACCCCAAGAACACCAAGATTCTCTATAACTGCCTTAGGTTTAAGGATTTTTTTTTCCTGACTCATGGCAGCGTGATGTGGGGAGCTGCAGACAACTGGACCAGGCTGATGTCAGGATAGTGGAAGAAATACTGCCTTTTGGAGGTGTAGGCTATGCATTTCTGTATCCCCATATTGGAAGTGTAGCTAGCAAATGGAAACATTTACATACTATTTATATACCCAGCCAAGAGGATTTTAACTAGAGGATTTAATTTGTTGGTTTTACCTTTATCGTGAAGAGATATTAAAAAAAAAAAAAAAACCCAAAGGTAACAATCCACATGATCATTCAATCCAATGTATTCAATTTATACCATCCTGAAATTTCCTCTAAGAAAAGTTGGACACGTTATTCATTCCTGTATTGGCACAGGACTCTGAAGCTCTCGTTTAGTTCTCTTCTGTAAAATGATCAGGTACTGAAATTTGTCTCACTTTCTGTTTATGAGCACAATACACTGCAAAGCATGCAGGATACCCAATAACGACTGCCTTCAGCTGCACACGATCCCTAAGGAAAATGGAATTGCTTAGAAGGACATGTACCAACACACAGACAACAGGATTTTTCCTTCCTAATTATCCACCCGCATGCGGGAAGGCAGGGTGTGTATATCAGTATATCTCTGAAGTTTGGAGAAGAGGTAATACCCAGGATTAAAACTGTTACAGACACGTTATTTCTTGCCATACAACGTGGAAATATCAAAGTTCACACCCTGTTATTTTGGAAGATCAAACCAAGCATGGATGGCAGAACCTGTCTGGCTTAAAAGAGCTCCCATTTGGGACTCACGCTCACTACGCTGAAGAGCCTGGATGGGGTTTTTTGCCCAATTTTTAATTCTTCCAAATTACATCTAGGCCATGCACTAAACCAAGAGAAATCACAAGGTCATTGCACCGCAATGAAGATGGAAACAACCCTCTGACTGAGCGGTCGGCGTTTCAGGACGTGCCCCCCGCAGCTCCATCGCTCATCCCCAGATGCTCCATTTCCAGCCCGGCTCCTCCCGAATCCCACCCGAAGCCTGGGGGTAGCTGAGCATCGCACACAGCGTTTCTGTGTTGCGCTGTGCAACCATTCCCCAGTCTCAAAGCGTTTTATTGCCTCCTCAAAGGTTCTTCTTCCCCCCACCTGGGGAGCAGGTCGGCTTTCTCGCCCTTCCCTCACGGCTCAGCTGATTGAGATCAGCTGCACTTGTCTCAGCTGCTCAACGTTTCCCCCTCTCCTAAGCAAAAACATCCTTTTCAATCCCCCGAGCCCATCCTCCTGTGGGCCCCGCAGCTTCTGTGCACGGCTCCAAAAAAAGCGGCTGCTTGCTAGATAATAGCAATGAATCGCTCTCACTGGCAGAGCTTCTTCCTCCTGCCTGTTCCCTCATGGGGAATTAAATCATCCTAATCAAGCGATGGCAAACCATCACTCCATGAGAGCGGTTTTCCTGTTTCCCATTTCCCTTCTTCCCCCTCCTGTAGCCCAGGTCTTTCTGCAGGAGGGTGCAGAAGTGTAGGTGCGTCGGTGCTTGCTCGCCTGCCATGCAGCAGGCACCAGGCACATCGACACGGCCAAATTAAACAGATTTAATGACTCCTGCAGCAAAAGTGCCAGGGCCCCGTGCACATGCTCTGCTTCTGGAGCCTAACGGGGAGAACCTCTCTTCCACGCGAAAGAGAATTTTTTCCCATCTTTATGATAAAAGCTCAAGCTGGAGATGAACTACAGAGATCGGGCTGGATGGTTCAAGGGTTGATAGTCAGATTAGAGGAGCTGCCTCTGCTGAAAGGAACCTGGGAGGAACCAGCACAGACTGTATCAGGAACCAGCTGTCCTCTGGGGTCTTCTTACTGGCTTTGCTCTCATTCCTCCCACTGCAACATCTGTGTCTCTGACAAGATTTGCTCCAGCTGCAGGAAAAGATGGGTTTGAGGAAAGAAGCCATAGGAACAACTGTGGGCATCATCTGGTCTCCAGCACTGTCTGCTAGCCTTTTTTGGTTTATTGACTAGATTTGTACTGTCATTGTGGAGGCCTGCAGAGGAAAATGAAGTCTTGGAAGCCTCCTGAAATAACACATGGACATGCTAAGTACTATGCACCAGCATGCTGTGAAGGACAACCTGTAGCTCCAGCCACAGCACGGGCTACTGGCAGGAATGGTGGCATCAAGGCATTTTGGCCAGTGTCAGACTCATTGCAACACTTTTTTTTTTTTAATTTAAAAGTCTATAAATCTCTTCTTCCCTTCCAAAACACCAGTGTTGCCTATCAGACCCCTGCAAGCAACCAGCAAAATGAAGAAGCATTGAAGAGACATGGGACATGACTGAGCTGCTGGTGCGGAGCCCACTCTGCGCTGCAGACATGGAGGCCACCAGGGATGGGTGGCACACGCCACCACTGTCTGTGCAAATCTCCCAAAACCAGCTACTTCCCAAGCTGCTGATCCCAGCTGCCAGATCCACACACTTTCCTCCGAGCTGAAGAAACTGCCCTTGGCAGCACTCCGGGACACCTCCAAAGGACACTTTGCAATTTAAGAAAAAAAATCAGTGCTTTTCAGAAGCAAACAAACAGTACCCCGCAAGGTGCCCACAGAGCCTCAGCCTTACTATTTTGTTGCCATCCTAATAATTTTATCTGCTCTGGAGAAACAAAAGCTCCCCTGACAAGTGGAAAGGTGCCTGGATGGAGTGAGGGGGGTGGTCCAGGGACCAGCTGGCCCCTCCAAGCCCTGGTTCTCCTTCCCAGGCCCTCCAACATCTCACCAAGAAACTTTCCCAACTGGGGCACAGTCTGCTCTGCCAGGGGCTGCAGGAGAAGACATTCACTTGCAGGTGGAGGCATGTCAGGAAAACTGCCAGGCAAGGTGTTAAGCAACGAACTACAAGCAAGCTAGAGTGCAAAGTGCCCACCAGCAGCAGGCAGGAGTGGTGCCAAGGAGCCAGCTAATGTCCCATGGCTGCTGCGTCTTGCAGCAATCCCAATTCTTCCTCCGCTGGTGCTCTGCCTTCCTCTGCCCACACCTTACCCCTCCGCGGAGCTGTGGCTTGGATTTGGAAATCTGAGAAGTAGGATTATCGTCTTGGTTTGCTCTGGTGTGGTATCACAGGGCCCTGGGAGTATTAGGGTACAAACGATGACCAAGTCCCCTTGCCTTGACCCAACATGTGGCTGGGGGGCAGCATGACACCACCTGTGACAACAGTGCTCGCTATCACAGCCTCTTCTTGTAGCCAAAATCTCGGCACAGGTATAACCGGTGGATGGAGATCGAAGTCGTGCATTTCAGACACAAGGTCAAACAGCCCTTTTGCACCACGCCGTGGAGGAATGGGCATGGGCTGCAGGCTGAGCGGCCACAACTCTGCCTTACCCCCAAGCTCCCCGTCATGCTGGGACCTCCAAGGAGCACCAGCCTGAAACGGGGCAACCCAGGGGCTGCTCTAGTTTGGGCTCAGTGCTAAAGAGCAGGTTGAGCTAGATTCAGTTCCTTCTGCCATCTCTTCTCCACACCTTTATTGGGAGCCACTTGGCCATTCCAAGAGCAGAAGAGGAGCCCATGGAGGCAGTAACTTGCTGCTCACCCTGATTTGAGCTGGAGGTCAGACTGGAAACCTCTGGAGGTCCCTGCCAGCCTAAATTATCCTACGACCCTGTTAACTCCCCGTTACCCTTCCACCCCATACTGAGACCCTCCACAGGAAAAGCCCACCCAGGTGAGGACAGGAGCACTTGGCAGCCCTTTTCCCCACAACCTGGGCACAGGAGGCAGGGCTTTCATCTCAACCGCTGGTGCTTCGAAAGCCTCGTGAATTTTTGTCAAACACTAATGGTTTAATTCCTGCTCACATATGTAGAAGCCTTGCCATGAGTCTGAGCTTTTTTGGAGGGTTGTTTTGTTTCTTTTTAACTTTATAACAACTTCAATTTTACAAGTTCATAAATCAACTCTTCTTCCTTGCTCTGCCCCACACCTCCTGTCTGGGTGTGGCTATAAGCAAATGAGACCATTGAATGAAAATTAACTTCTTTCTTTCTTTTTTTTTTCTCCTTCAAGAATTGCTCATGTCTCCTCACAGCCTCAAATATTTCATGCAGGTTGTGCCATGTATTTCACAAGCTAAGCCAAGCAAAACACCGCCTTCCATATACATGGCAAAAAATGTTTTCCAGGGCTCAAAGCATTTCTGTCTTTGGCAGAACCTTTTCTCAAAGCATACTGAAGGAAAAGTATGGAAATGAAATACAAAGAGTGGTTAAAATAATATTTTGGGTAAAGATGAGCCCAAACCAAACCCCAGATTAGAAAGCCAGATACCCCCCTAGATACCATTCCCAAAACGAGGAGGTTTGTTGTGATACTTGGAGAACAACTGGGAAATGTTGCAGGTCTCCCACCAAGTTAAATTTATTAATTGAACTTATAAACGACTTAACGCCTACCGGTCCTCACAGCTAACACAGCTCCTATTATATTTATAGAATAGATTATATTTACCCAGACTGGCCCTGGGTGGGTTAGACGGCGGGTGGACAGGCTGGGGGGG
>NW_009205262.1:50455-55590 GCF_000690835.1 Fulmarus glacialis
CGGATTTCGGTGTGGTTATATCTGCTATTTGGATCCAGCCTGTCACTGATGTGGGCACAAACTGCAGTGTAATTTGGGGTTTCAGACCCAGCATTTAGGACTGGATCCAAAGCTCGAATGGAAGAAATTTGGGAAAGAGGCTTTTAAGAGTTTAATTTGAAACAGAAGACCCATGAATCTATTTTTGCCCTGGTCTTTAATTGAACTATATTTTTTTTAATCTTCTAGTATGCCCGGGCTGTTCAGGCATCCAACAGCAACTTCTCAATATTAAATAGGAGGCTTTATGCTATATGAATGGTGAACGAATGACAAACTCAGCTCTGTGTGCGCCCGCTGTTCTGGAGAGGTGAACAAACAGCATGTTATAGCTCGGTGCATTTACTCAACAGCAGCCAAAAGGAAAGCCAACTTTAAACAAAGCCTATCTTGACAACAGATTTCAAGAGGATAATTGCACCTACTAATTCATAAATACTCTCAGACGCTGATAATGCAAGTCTTAGACTCAGAGGTGTCTTTACTTTTTGTATCCCAGTAGAGAGTCCATGTGCCTGACTGTAAAATTAAGACAGTTTAATCATGTAAAGTGTATTTTACTCTCTAGTTTAATATTTTTTTAATAAACCTTAAAATAACCTCGAAAATATTTGTCCTAGTACTTGACAGGATTTGGGTTTGTTTTTCCATTGATTTAGTGGTTGTAACACAGTCTCAAAATAGAGTACCCAGGGGAGGGAGGGTGTTTTTTTTCTCCAGAAGCTGAGTGTATACCCGGCATGTCAGCCTGCACCAGCCCTGTGTATGAAGCACCTATCATCAGCCGAAACCGCCCCAGTTCCCCGCCAGCTAAGGACGGACATGCCCTGGTGACTGCTCTGCTCCATCCCACGCTGCCGGGGCTGCTCACGGCTGGTACCCACAGCACAAGCAGGTACCCGGCCAAATCCTCCCCCATCTTCAATAAGCCAGTTAACCAGACCCCTGTTCCCCCGCTTCAAAAACAAGGACAAGACTTCGCTAAAGTGGTGGACCTTTGGTGAAGCACACTGGATAAGCGGATGCTATCTGCTACTAGGCAAAATGAAATGTATCGGGCATGAGGGGTCTACAGGGCAGAAGAGATGACTCATTAAAAATCCTTCTTTTCCATGAGAAGCATTTTTAATGTTTCATGTTGTTAAATCCTTGCCCACCACAGCTTGACAATTTTTGGTCTGCAGGAGTCATGTCCCACCTTTAATGCGTGCAGCTCCTCCCAGCATAAGCCCAGCTCTGCCCCAGCAGCGGTGCCAGCACCTCCCTGCTCCCCTCCCCAGACCCTTCCTGCCCCTCTCAGCCTCCCCAGGCAGTTTTGGGGACCACAGGCATCCAGGCTCAAAAGCAAACACGGGAAGCCGGTTGTGTAGCAGACAATGTTCCTGAACTGCATCAGCAACATCTTCAGACTCGGTCACCTTTACAAAAAACTAATTCCATGAACGCTGCTCGCATATACATACATGCACACACAAAAACAATTATTAGCTTAGTAGGGTGAGTATCAAAATGTAACACTAAATTATCTGACATCTTTATTGCTTAGAATGACAGATTCAAACAAAGCTAACTCTTTAATTATGTTTATATAATGTAATTTGGCATAAGTCATAAAGCACCCCTTTGGCAATGCCAGATTAAATATTTTACATTTGCTTGGGCAGCACATTACAAGATTGAAAGCGGTATTTTCGCCTGATGCTCCAGAACAGCAACTGCAGTAGTGAGGATGGGAACAAGGCTCAGAACAGAGGCTTTCGCCGGCGGGAATCCCTCCGGGCTCGTGGGGACCCCAGCCCCACATCCCACTTTGCACAGCTCCCCTTCACACCCTCTCACCCAGGAGACCGGCACCACTGGCGTTTGCCAAGAGCAAAACAAAAAGCCCTGCTGATGCCAACGGCACCAGAGGTGCCTCCGTTACCGCTGGCGGGGTTTCCTGGGGCAGTCACCTTTCTGCCCACCGGGGCTTCTCCAAGTCCTCCTTTTGTGTACGAAAGTGGGGGGGTTTCACACTTTACGCCACAAAAATTTTGGTTAATGGGCTTTGAGAAAGTTCATGAGATATACATGAGATTTCAGAGAGAGGATGAAGCACCTTGAGCTGTTCTGCAACAGGGCAGGGAAAAGAGAGCAGTCTCAAGGTCCAGATTCTCAGGGCCCATCTTTCCCATGGCTCCTAAGTATCTTCCCAAGAAAAGGGAGTTTCCCACACCAGGCTTGGTGTCTGGGTTCCCCTGTAGGACCTCCCCAAGTGTCCCACATCCAAGCTCCGTGGCCCTGTTCTTCACTGGTGAACTAGAAATGTTGGTGGTGCTCGTTGCCTATTTCAAAGGGATGACAAAGAACAAACATGGCCCTCACTCCCGGAACAGGTCCCATGAAACCACCCCTCCACCATCAGCACCTCCGGTAAGTAGAGGTAGTTGCAGTTAGAACAAAGCCCCTCAAGATCCAGGATAGCCATTTCACTGGAAACAGTCTGGTTGCCCTTCCCAAGGGTCTGCACTTTCCACAAGTCACCACCACCATTCAGGGGACCTCAGCCCTCTGAGATACACCTGCTTACTCTGACCATAACTACCTACTCCAACAAATGTAAATACACCACTCCCAAGGACCAGGTCTTGTCCAGCCTAACCACATGGGTCCTCCAGAGAGGTTTCTCTGGCCAGGTTCTGCTGCTACAATTGCATAGTAGCACAAAACTGATATTCATAAGCAAATGCAACACAGTAGGATCCAGCCAGTCCAGAAAGAATGTGGTTGCCCTTGGTAGATGTTTGATTGTTTGTATTACAACCTGTTCCACATTCTTCTATTAACTTTCTTCCATCCTATATACTTCAATGGGGTCTTTACTTATTACCAGGAGGAGCTTGAGACAATGCATCCACATGTTAAAACACTGTAAAGCTCCAAAATTTAACAGAATGCATCCAAATTTGTGTGCAAGACAGGCCTTCACATACCAAATCTGGATGTTTCCTGGCCTGCACATCATTGCTATGCAAGGTTTCTTCCACGCTACAAGAAGTCAGGCAGCAGGCACCCTGCCTCGGTTAGCCCATGAGCCCCCACTTCACAGCCCCATCACTCCAATGTAGTCCATTAACCACACCCATGCAATTTAGCTTCTTTTTCAGATGGTATGTGCACCTCTTACTTTTGCCTTACCAATAGGTTGTGGCTGAGATGGTTTTGCTTCCCATTTCCCAAGTCTGCCTATCTGACCCTTATGTGTCAGCTTTGACCCACACCATACTGCTTGGCCTCTGCCTTCTACCGTACATCTTGCTCCCACGGTCCTGTAGTCAAGATGAAGACTGTAGCTTCACATCATTGCCTCTGTAGGTAAAGATAGAGAGGAGGCAAGACAACAGTCTTACCTCTTTCTTATAGAAGGAGTCCACTTACTCCTTAAAAACTCCAGACATGCAAAAAGTTGGGAGGGGAAGATTTTACCCAGCCTCCATCCCAATCTCATATGGTGTTGAAACTTCTTAATAGAAAACCATAAAGGTCACATCTCGTAAGAGATGGCCAAAGTGCTTTTATTTGGGGTTTTTTTTGTGGGTTTTGGGGGTTTTTTGCCTTGCCATCTATGCAATGTGAGATTTTATCAATCACGGTAGGATCTGCATTTTTCTGAAGCTGCCACCAGTACATAAAAGACAGACACTGCACTGCTGGGGAAGATGGGGAAAAACAAAACCAAAACAAAAACGTGCAAGTGCTCAGCCCTGCAAAGAGCTGTCTGCAAACAGGGAGGGGGAAAGCCACATTCAGAGCCTGCTGGAGCACCCAGCATAAAATCAGTGTAGCCGCACTACTTTGCTTAAGTTCAGACTTTACTGTCCAGAGCTGTCAGAGCGTTTCATACACACACCCTTTGTCTAGTGTATTCTTTGCATAATGTAAAGTGGGTAACGGTTTGAATTGCTCATTATGCACATCAGTTTGGACACTGCAAGCAGTAGCTAAGTCCCTCTTCACTGTCATAATAAAGTGATGGCTGTAGAGACATCAAGAATGAATGAGGATACAGCACAGACAACAGGAACTTGAGCTTATTCAGTAACATCTGGAGGTAAATGGTGAAGACTTAACATCAAAATTAAAAAAAACTGGTCCCCAGAACAACACACAATGTACAATTCAGAGCAGAACATTGACTAATGGAAAGAGAAGAACCCTTTGGAGCAACTAAGCAGAGCAGCGGTTTACAAATTCTGGAGTATGCCACATTTGCATCAAAGTGTTTTAATTACAGAATGAATAAATCTACCCAGACAAAATTTCCTTGGGTTCTTCAAAGACAGTCTTGACTGTTTTGTCAAAGCACTTTCCCTTTTTGCCTTCATATAAATTACTGTGTGCAAAAAAATAAGTCAATTAAGAGAGAATATGAGTTATGAAATATTTCCCTGTTCATAAGCATACAGGCTTGCAAATCTCATTGAAATTCTGTTGAGTTCTGTTGCCCACACAACTTGCAATCTTAGCAAAAGCCACACAAAAGGCTTTCCTCCCCATTGTTTACATGAGCATTTTGGAAATGGGGCATATATTGCTATGCAGAAAGGGAAATAAAGACAGGAGTGAAATGTTGTTTGTTGAGCTAATAAAACAGCAAGCCTTCCATTTGTTTCTTTAGTCCTATAGAGCCATTTCTGTTTAAGACTTACACGCTCCGCTGTTAGCGGAGCTGGTGACAAGCATTTTCACTACAGATTGTTAAAGCATGTGGGCTAGCTCAGTTTTAACTCTGAGAATGTTTCCCAGCCATTATTAATGGTAGTGGCTTAGTTCATGATTTAAGAGGTTGATATATAACAACAAAGGGACAGAAAGCCCTAAAGAGACTGGCTGTGCCATCAACCTAGCTAGCTAAACTCATCTAAAGACTACAGCAACCCTAGAAAAACATGAAATTAATCTGAATTCTGGGCTTCTGATGTTTGCAATGAGCTTGGCCAAAAGCAATCTAATTATTTTCATATTCCTTTACATGAAGTTACCAGTACTGCCTAATTACATGAGCAATAACAGACAACAAAGCCTCCGTCTCACACATTCAGAACTGTGGAAACACT
>NW_009205262.1:55602-60663 GCF_000690835.1 Fulmarus glacialis
GGTATATATAAAATAATTGAGATGGACATCAATGAAAGCAAGAAGGGGCATGAGCTTCAGGAAATCTGCCAAACCATTGGGGCTTCTGGCAGAACATCCTGAACGTCTGCGATCTACTTGTTCAAATACGGGCATCAAACATCTTCGCGGAGACACCCCTTGCAGGTCAGCGGTCACACAAGACCACGGGACAGCAGCTGCCTCCTGCTGCCCTTACAGGTTAGCTTGCCCACTTCAGCTCTAAGACAGCAATGGCAGAGAAACTGAAAACAGATAAGATAAATTCAGTAGCAAATAGCTCTGAAAAAGCTATCAGAGATGCCCATCCTCATGTCCCAGGAATTGTGGTTGCTCCAGCTCCATCCCTCCATCTCTAGAAGGGTTCACAGACCATTTCTGAAGACACAGGCAGATACAGATGGGAAGAAAAGCCCAGGTGTCCAAGAGTTTCTTGTTTCTTCCTACCCCCAAATGTTGAGATGTAATGAACGAGGAAAAATCCAGCTTTGCTTTATGTGTACCCTTAGACCATCATGGCTTAGTGATGCTCCAAGCATTTGCAACACCAATACCAAACCTTTTCACTATTCTAAAACCTATTGAAGGCAAAAGGAGCACCTTCTGCTCAGCAGAGAGGGCTGTGGGCCAGCTCCAAACTGCTTCTTTTGCCCCTTGGAAATCCCAGTTTATCCCCTCACTGTTGAGGAAGGAAGGGGAAAGGGATAAACAGTTCAATCTAGATCTTCAGTTGACTGCAATAGGATAGTGATAATTTACAAGAGGGGATAATGCCACCAACAGGTGAACCAGTGTTTTTCCTGATTTACACCAGACAGGGATGAGAGTCACCATCAGCAGGATAACCATCAAGGTGTGGATGAGATCTCCTCGATAACCAGGCCACTTCAGCGTGTTTTACTTATGAACCTCACGTTTACACCAGAGTAACAGGACAAGGTATGCTCCTCTGCAAGACCTCATCTTTACATGCTTGTGTGTGCTGGGGGACTGGGTGAAGGTTTTCAGGAGAACAACTGAGCAAAGATCCTTTCTAGATGAAGAAAGATCCTTTCCACAGGAGCAGGGCTTTTGAGCTCAGCCCCAAACAAGTGGGAAACATGTTAAAGTCTGCAGCTGAGCTGGTGAAGGTCATTAGAAGTAACCGAGCAACTTCTTTTTCACTGCGCAATCCCTTTCCTAAGCACTCACACACCACCATGCTCTTCCAGTACTCAGAGCTGGGTCTTTGAACCAACTTATCTTTTTTTTTTTTTTGCTCAGTCCTTGACTCAGAGTCAAACCTCCTTTCCCATGCTTTCTCCTCACACATTCACATGCCGTTCCCAGCTGGTTTGGTCCACAGCAATCTCAGGTGGGTGGTCACCTCCCGGCTGCGGCAGCAGTTTGCTCCCATGCCTGCAGCCGTGCGAGCCGCTTGCCTGCAGCACGCACGGCTCTGGCAGCTCCGTGGCTATCAGGGAATTTGCAAACCAGAGCGATGAACTGGAGGGACTCTCTGGGGAAAGCGCTTCTGGCACTTGCAGGCTTACGCAGCTGGAATTAAAATCAGGTTTCATTTCCCTCTCTGTGTCAAACACAGTAAATCATCATTTGCCTAGTAAGCAAGAAGCCTGGGACAGCAGCTTCCCCAGCAATAAGCCTCAGCGACAGAAATACATACCTACCAGTAGTGAAAGATCTTCTTTCACTTACAGCGTAAGTGTTTTAACCTGGCCCTTTTTCCCCCACCCCTGCATGATTTCTGCTTATAACAATTAATTGCTTCATAGCTGAAGGCAGGGTTTAATCCTGCAAGCATAAATTCACACATACAGTGATATGATCAGGGAGGTTTGTGGGATTAAGTCCTTGGGTCCACTAAAAAATTTCGCAGGAGTATAATTATAATTAGACATGCAGCTACATGAGTGTTTAAAGGTAAGCACATGTGCAATTGCTTGCAATTTGTTGCAGTTTTTAAAAAATCAGAAAAATTGTTCAGCATCAAATCAATGTGAGCTGCCTGGGCAAGCATGCACAGGATAAAGCTGATTAGAAAAATCACTTTTTAGGGATTCTCCTGTTGATTCTTTACTTAGTCCCTCCTCAACACCCAAATCCTTTCTGAAGAAGTGACTTTCCTCCACCAAGCTCTACACTATTGCTCCTCCTCACCTGAGCCCTTCCTGCCACCTCTGCAGTAGCCCCAAACATGACATTTCAGCCAAAGATGCTAAAATTTTTACTTACACATCTCACTGTTTTTTCCTTGCAGCCCAAAGGACAAATAAGCATTAGCAAAACATTAACTTCATGTTTATGATATGCTTGTTCACCTAGGCCCCTTCCTTTAACCTAGGAATTGGGAAGAGGAGATCTTCATGTTATCTCCAAGATGACCTGCCTGGTACAGTGGTTCCTGCAGCTCAAGAAACATGCTTGTCCTCTACTGAGAACATACATCTCCCATGCTTTGTTCAGCCATGACCTGTTCCCTCTGTAGCTCAGATGAAACCCCCCACCTGAGGCTGCCCACTAATAACTGCCGGTCACAGACCAAACAACAAGCAGGCTACAGCAGTGGGAAATGCACGGGAGGAATTCCCACCAGCAAACTGCAGCTTTTCATGCCAAGGTCATTAAGGAAAAAATTTATAAAAGATGCGTTCCTTGGGCAGCTCCTTTCGCAAAGCCTCTTCCAGTCAAACACTTTCCCTTATGGCCTGCTGCTGCATCCCCAGCAGCTGCTTCTGATCCGCTCCCCAGGTCTGCCCCCAAATCCATCTTTCACATCTTAGATTTCCCACATCACTGTCACAACTCCTGTACTTACAAGAATCTGGTAGTGCCAACCCACGCCCTGTCTGGCCAGCTGCCTGACACTGGTGCAATCTCCCACATGCTTTTGATCCACATTTTCAGCTTCTTTAGAGCCTTTCCAATTAAGGGCTGCACCGCAGAAGCAAACTGTCCTGACTACACCCCTCAGGGCTCTGGGGTTTGGAGCGGTGCTTTCTCCAGGTGAGCCCAGTTGCAATTACTGGATGAATAAGACATTTCAGCTGGGTAGTCCCCGGCCCCTCTGCTGCTGAGAGCTGTAGGCCTGTTGAACACTGCCTGAGACCTGTGGCTATTGCTCTGGGCTTTCCTCCATCTCCACAGAAGGAATCAGGTCATCGGGGTTGCACTTGCACCCTAACCTTGGTTTTGGACCATCAGATGTAAGCCATGGACCATGCAGCCGATGTCCTCATTCCCTTCATGATGTCTAAAATATAACCAGCTGCACTAAATTATGCAAAATTCTCACTAATTGATGAGCTACTGCAAGAGGTAACTGAATAAAAGACACCTCAGCTGCACCATAAACAGTGATCCTTCAGCATCAGTGAGATCTTCTAAAAATACTGGGAATGGACCTGCATCTTCCCCTTGCAGGGTCTGTGCTGGCCCCTGTCCTCTGACTTCTGGGCTTTGAGCCAGTGGGACAGAAATGCAGCTCTCCCACCCTGTGCAGGATTCTCCATGCCACATATACCCAGGTACAAACCAACCTGAGCCTGTGTGCACAGCAGCCTGCTGATGGACTGAAACTATCACAGGTATAAGGAAAAACCTCACTTCCTCATACAGATTTTGCCTCCTTCTGATAGTAGCAGTCATCAGCCTGTTTCATGGGCTACAGCTAAAATCTTTAAATCACAGAAGGAGCCAGCTAAGTTTGATTTAACAGCAAGCAGTTTGCTTAATGAAATAGAGTGCCAAACAGGGAAATATTATTCACTCCCCTTACTAGAAGCATAATTTTAATTAAAGCAAGGGTAAGGAAAGAGGAAAACCCATATTTAACATTTCTCCATCGGTCTGAAAATCAGACTTACTGTTCTAGACCCTTTTAGAAATATTTGCTCCCTTCAGACCATGCATGCTGGGTTTTGAATGAAAATGAACTGAGATAATTGGTACTTTAACCTCTACATAGAAGGTTTCGTTCCAAAACCACCAAAAAAACCTTAAATACTACTTCTCGAGTTATGCAGTGCACAAAAATTTTGCTTTCTTAAAACTGGAATTATTAATTTCTGTAAAGAGTGGCAGCTGCTCGCTCAGTTATTTCTAGTGAGAATTTATGCTTGGTCCAGGCAGAGGAAAAGAGCCTGGAATTAACCTCTTGCTCTCTGCTACTGGCAATTACCTTTGCCGCAGCGTGGAGCACGCCACGCGCAGAGCATCCAGGCAAGGCCCTCCCGTCAGCAGCAATGGCATAAATCAAGATGTGACAGCACGCAGGGACAAATAAATCATTGGGGAAAGAAGACGTGGGGAAGGATAAGAGCTATAAGCAATGCAAGCAGATGAGTAGATGGACAACACCAACTGTGCTGGTGCTGTTTTGGTTGGCATCAGTTGAACATCTGGAGCTGAGCTGGGTTTGTGGTACGATCTATGCTTTGGAGACAGGAAAAAATGAGACACGGAGACGTTAAGCTTGAGTTTTCCAAGAGCTTCAGGAGAGCGAGGCACCCTCTCCTGGTACAGGGTCCCATCTAAGCAAGGTTCCCATGGAGAGTTAGTACCAGGGTTAGAGACAGCATAAAGACATCCCAGATCCTCCTCTTCTGACTTTGGCGTAGGGTATTTATTTCATCCTTTACTATTCAAATGTATCAGAAGTACTTCTACAGAAACAATTACTTTTTGAAAAAGAAATCTGTGTTAAGAATCATTACAGGTATTAATAACGAAATGTCCTAACAGAAACTACTTTCTTGGAAAGTAATATACATAAGGAGCCTTTCCTCTTAAAACTGTACATTGGAGCTGGGAAAACGAAGGGAAAATCTGCTTCTTTTGGTGGGTTGTTTTTTTTTTTTAGAAGAAGAGAGAATGAGCAGCAGAGAGGGATTTGGCTGTTGAGGGTATCTCATGACAGTAAGTGGCAAAGATGCCTCAGTGCTCCTGTGTGACATTTTGGTGAGAAGTTGTGGTTGGGAGGAAAGTGAAATGAATGCAGCAGCTTCCCAGAAATCATCCCCAAGGTTTTATCTTTAATCTCTTTCC
>NW_009205262.1:60694-62234 GCF_000690835.1 Fulmarus glacialis
TCCTTGGACACGGACTATATTGAGGAAACGCTGAGATCAGCAAAGGAGCCTGCGTTGATGCCGAAGCGTGTAACCACAGCCTGGCCCCGCTCAGCAGAAGCGATAGCAAACATCTCATTTCCTACAGGAGCTCGAGCAGGCTCCTGGCTTTAGTTACGTCTTCACTGCTGCCGAGCCACAGGCACTGTGCATGGAAGTACCTGCTCTGGGCTGCGGGTTCCTCCGGCGGGGAGGGTGCAAGTGCAAAACCGGGATATTTTAGCATGAAAGGACAACTGCCAGCCAGCTTCATAGTTAGGGGAGGGAAATCTCTTCTTTGCTGGAGAAAGTGAACATACACAAATAAGCTTGCTCAGCAATTCTTCTCTTATCCCAGCGAGGGAATTAACTGGCTGGCCTTTATAGCATCAAGATGTTTGTTTCTGGTTTGGTTTCTCATCATGAATTTGGAGACCAGGACACACTTACATGTGGTGAGCAGCAAATACTGAAGATCATTACAAGGACAGAAGCCACATAATGAGGGGGGAAGAAGAAACACAGCAACAACTGAGTGAAGAGAGACCATTAAACACCTGGAGGACAACAGAACCAGGACCCCTTAGGAGGCCAACAGGCAGCCAACATCATTTAAACTGAAAAAAAAAACAACATACAGCATTTTGTGCAAGATTCTCACTTTGGTTTGTGTCCCACAGCACTATTGAGGTCAACAGCTGACAAAGTCCTAAAGTGCACCCAGTGTTTTTGTCGGTATTAGGTCTCTGGAAGTTTTTTGTTAACAAGGAATGGGAAGAGAGAGTAGGGGAGAAATTCTCTCACATGTTTGTAAGGAAACACTTCCAGCTGATCTGAAATTTATGAACCCCGACACCATCCATAGCCAACCCCTACAGGCATTTCTCTGGGATTCCTCAACATCAGAAATGAGTTGGCTGCCCTCTAGACTGGAGGGACGGTAGATCACCAGTAAAAGTCAGGTTGTGCTGAAAGGCGTAGGGTTGGTGTATCTCTAAAACCACCTTTTAATCTGTGAAACTACATTAGAATCATAGAATCACAGAATCATAGAATCATTTAGGTTGGAAAAGACCTTTAAGATCATCAAGTCCAACCGTTAACCTAACACTGCCTAGTCCACCACTAAACCGTGTCCCTAAGTGCCACATCTACACATCTCTTAAATACCTCCAGGGATGGTGAACCACTTCCCTGGGCAGCCTGTTCCAAGGCTTGATAACCCTTTCGGTGAACAAATTTTTCCTAATGTCCAATCTAAACCTGCCCTGGTGCAACTTGAGGCCATTTCCTCTTCTCCTATCGCTTGTTACTTGGGAGAAGAGGCCGACCCCCATCTCGCTACAACCTCCTTTCAGGTAGTTGTAGAGAGCAATAAGGTCTCCCCTCAGCCTCCTTTTCTCCAGACTAAACACCCCCAGTTCCCTCAGCCGCTCCTCATAAGGATTGTGCTCTAGACCCTTCACCAACTTCGTCGCTTCTTTTTGGATGCACTCCAGCACCTCAGTATCTTTCTTGTAGT
>NW_009205263.1:0-7526 GCF_000690835.1 Fulmarus glacialis
GGCCACTCTCCCAGTCCGTCCCAGCACCTCCTGATGTGTCCTGTTCCCCCTTCAGTGACTCCCGGTCCATCCCGGTGCCTCTCAGTCCGCCCCAGTGCCTCCTGATATGTCCTAGTACCCCTCCCAGTCCATCCCAGTGCCTCCCAGTATGTTTTACTATCCCCCCAGTGCCTCCTTATACATCCTAGTGACCTCCCGCAGTCCATCCCAGTGCCTCCCAGTATGTTTTACTATCCCCCCCAGTGCCTCCTAGTACATCCTACTGCCTTCCAGTACTATGTCCTAGTCCAGTATCTCCCCCCACAGAGCTTCTCAGTCCACCTAAATGCTTCCCTGTAAGTCCTACTGCCTCCTCCCAGTGCATCCCACTACCTCTCGGTCCACCCCAGTGCCTCCCAGTATGTCCTACTGCCTCCTCCCAGTGCATCCCACTACCTCTCGGTCCACCCCAGTGCCTCCCAGTAAGTCCTACTGCCCCCTTCCACTGACACCCAGCATGTCCAGGCACCCCCCCAGTGCCTGGTCCCTGCTCCACGGCTGTCACCCCACTGCCCGGGGGTGCCATGGCTGGCCCCCAGCCGCATGCAGGGCGGCTCCTGCACCACCCACAGCCCCGTTAAAGCCTCAAGTGAGGCCGCGACTGCCACTTTTCCAGTGCGCACCCAGCATGGCAAGGTCCGAAGGGCCGCGGCTCTTCCCCATCCTGAACAAACCTCGTTCTTCCTCACAGGCGGACGACTTCATCCGAGCGAACGCCTGCAATAAATTGACCGTCATCGCCGAGCAGATCCGGTACTTGCAGGAGCAGGCTCGAAAGGTGAGGACGCGTCTGCGAGCTGGGCAGAAGGTTTGTTGCCTTGTGCTTGCGAGGGGAGGGAGATTAGCGTCTTAACTGCCAGACACTTGGGAAGAGCTGTGGCCTGGATGTGAATCATGGCCAGAAGCCAAGTAGAGAAGATTCAGTGGGAAAATAACGAGGGTTTATTGTCTGGTATCAACTGGGGACAGGGGAGGATGGTTTTGGTGCTTTCCCTGAGTCCTCTGCGCATCAGGGAAGACTTCTGTTAAGGCAGAGGAGCGAGGGCGGCGAGTCAAAGGACAGAGAAGTGACTCTGGTTTTGGGACAGGCAACTCCTGTCACCGTAGCGTGTATGCTGTGCTCCCAGGAGGGTGACAGGGGTGACGACGTGGCCCTGGCTGGATCTGAGCCCCTGGGAGAAGATGAGCTGTTACCTGACGATGGGCTTGGCTTTCCAGCTTGTCCCGGCTCGTTTGCTGAAGCAGGTGGCTCCGGCAGCGAGCCCAGTGGGGTTCGGCTGTCCTCTTCAATTCAGACTTCGCCCCTTGGGGGTGAAATCTCGGAGCCTGAGTGGGAAAGGATCTGCCAGTCACTGCGACTGGCCTGCTGCCATCAAGGCCACTACGTCATATAATCGTTAACTGGTGGAGCCAGAGCTGCGGAGCAGTCAGCTGGTGGACTGGGGAGATGAATTCCCCTTTGTTTGCTCTCCTCTTCCCTTGGGGACCGCAGCAGGGAAGCCCCCCGGGTCCGGCAGCTGTGTACGGAGACGAGGAACAAGTCCAGCACGTGGTGGGGTCAGGCACAGGGGTGAACCTGGGGCTGTGGTGAAAAGGTCTTTGATGCTTGGAGGGATCTCCACCTCTGTGGAGGGGTGCAGGAGCTCTGAGGTCCAGCTGACAGGGGAAACTTGAAGAAAGCATCTCCTTCCTGGGGCAAGTAAAGATGTGCCGCGTGAAGCCAGATGTGTGCCGGGGAGGATGAGGCCTCGCGAGCGGTGTGTCAAGTGATGTATCTTGGGCTCTGGCTGAGAGGCAATTGTGTGCTGTCATTTTATTTCAAGTGTGGAAATTTTAAATTTGTTTTTTTAGGTCTTGGATGAAGCTAACAGAGATGCTGATCTGCACCATGTGGCCTGCAACATCGTGAAGAAGCCAGGAAACATTTACTACATGTACAGACGGGAGAGTGGCCAGCGATACTTCTCCATCCTGTCTCCCAAGGTGGGTGGTAACAGCCCCTGAGGAAGCAGGGGAGGGAAAAACACTTTTCTGGTGCTTGGGCACTTCTGGACCTCAGACAAAAGCACAAACTCGTGGAGGCGTTTGTTGGCTCCTGCTCAGTTTGCGTTTGTCTTTGGTCTGAGTTCCTCTGCTGGTGTAAGAGCCATATTATGAAGTTCTCTTAGCTCTTGGTGGATGGTGGGCAAGAAGACCTTTGGTGCGTGGACCCGAATTCTGCCTTTCGGTCCCTGCAGTTCCTTCTCTGGAAGTAAAGAACTGCAAACATGCCCTGGGCCTTCCCTGTCCGGTGTGGCTGTCTGGCAGTACAGTCTTCTCAGGGGCTTCAGTCCAGGGAGTGAGTTTGTCTGCAGTTTGGTGGGGCTGGTCTTGGAGGTACCCTCCTTCCAGGCAACCTGTTTTCTTACGTGCAGGATGAAGGCTTCAGAGCAAAGCACCGAGCACGTAGAGGAGCTCTGTGCAGGTCGGGGAGATCTTGTATCCGCAAGCCTCCCTGCATCAGCAGCACTGTAGCTTGACCTGGTCTCATACTCGGGGTAGTTGAGCTTATTTTTAGGTTAGAAAATGGGATGGTCACGTAGCTGGGACTGCTTCAAAGGTGGTAGGGTTATCCAGCATGGGCTGAGGGACAGCACAGCCCAGCTCCAAGGGAAACTGAGCAGCGATGTGAATCTCTCCTTTCTCTTCCAGGAATGGGGGACCAGTCCCCACGAATTTCTTGGTGCCTATAAGCTCCAGCACGACATGTCCTGGACTCCGTTTGAGGACATTGAGAGACGAGATGCTGAAATAAACATCCTGGATAAGCTGCTGAGCCGGCAGGCAGCGCTGCCCCCGTGTACAGAGCCCAACTTCCAGGGCCTCACCAAGTGACACGAGTGACCATATGGGACCTCATATGTCAGAGTCCCTGCCAAAGGCAGAGCAAGGAAAGAGACCAAGAAACAAAAATGCTGATGCCGCCAGTACTTGCTCTGTGCTTTAAAGAGACTAATTCTGCATTCAGTCTTTCTGGATTTTCTAGTAATTGAATAATTTATTTCTTTGACTTATGCCAAGCTGTAGCGAGAGGCAGATAATATCAGGTGGAATCAATTCCAAGAGGGCTTGGGGCAAAAAGCAAAAATGCTTGGGGCAGATGTGATAATGCTATAAAATATGTCCTACCTGTCCGGCTCTGGTGTACCTCACTGTGACTACCTGCGGCAGGTAATGATTTCAGGGCTGGATTTTGCCCCTCGTTAAAATGCCCATATGTAGGAAGCTCTGTGGCCTGGGAAGGGTGGTTGAAACCCCGCACAGAAAGGTCTGTTGTGACCTGAGTCTGTTGGTCTCTGTCCCAGCTGGTCTGAACCCCGGAGTCTGTCACACAGGGTGACCTGGAGCGCTCCTCTCTGGGAAGACCATCCTCAAAAGTGCTGTGCAGGCTTCAGGTGATCTTCAAAAGGTGGGTGTTTCACAGTCCTCCTGTGGCTTTGAGTGGTTGAGCTGCCAGGGTGAGACAGGAACGTGAATGCCTCTGTGCCAGAGCAGTGGAGAAAATGAAATAAATCAATCTTGATCTGAAATGGACCTCCGAGACAGGCCCTGTGTCCTGTCTGCATGGCAAGCATCCCTTTGGCTTTACCATGGAGACTCGGTGGCATGTGGGGCTGGTGGGACATCTCCAGCCTCTCTTTTTCCACCAAGAACTGGGGAGAGGCAAAGATCAGAGCTGCTGAGGAGATGTCCGCCCTCTGCCCAGCTGCACAGGGCTCCTCCAGGAGCTCGCCTGCTCTGCAAGAAGCCGAGGTGGGAATGTACCCATGGAGAAGGGGATGTCCAGGTTGGATCCCAGCATGTAATGTCAGATCCAGTTGGATCCTCCCATGACTTGTTGACCTCCCTGAGATGACAAGGTAGTGACCCTATGTGCTGCTCAAGGTGTTGCACGTGCACACTGGCCTTAGCTTCTTCCTCCGCCGGTGATGTGTGAAGGTTGGGGACCATTTGTGGAAGGAGAATTGTGATCCCGGGGTCTGGGTCCACCACGGGTGGAGGTGGTGGCTTCTTGGTTGAGCCCAACCGCAAGTGCACTTGGGCTCCACCAAGAAGCACCACCTCCACCCACATTTGCGGTTGGGCTCTCCTCACTTCTGAGGTGGTGATGGAAGAGTGGTGTCCTCTGTTTCTCATGGCACGGCCTTGGGTGCAGCGGTCGCTCACCTTGCTTGTTCCAGGTGGTCACTCAGCTCCAAGTGACCTTCCCGGGCGTTGCCCCATCCCTCCTTAACCACTGCCGAGGAAGACAGTGCTGCCTTCAGCTCTGCTGGGTGATGCCTGACTCAATTCGGGGCTAAGTCTGTGCGTCAGGCTTGGCTCGGTTCATGCATACGCTCTCAAAATAATCTCTCTAACTCCTCTAAACTTCCTTATTCCCTTTCTAGTGTTGATTTGTTCATCTCGCACTGAGTCCCCAGAGCATCCTGCTCCTCCTGGCCCTCGCGGCGGCTGGGAGGGGTTTGGGTGCCTCACTGGAGTCCTGTGGAGGAGGACGCTGCAGCACCACGTTCTCCCAGGTCGCCTTCAACTCATGAGTCTCCATCTCAGTGTCTGAACCTACTGCTTCAGGTTAGGTGCTGCAGTGACTCTGCCAAGGGGAGGGAGGACCTCTTTGCATCCCCAAAAGACCCTTGGGGACCAGCACCGTCACTGGGTCATGCCATCGCTGCGGTTTGTTCCCCCTTTGGCAGGGCACAGCCTCTCCTCCAGCCTCCAGTCTCCCTCCCTTCTGGTCCCCACACCCCTGGCACACCCTGGGAGTTGCCCTGAGAGATTCTCGGTGCTGCTGGCAGCACCGATTACCCATGGGAAGAGCCGTTCCCTGCTAGGATGGGAGGTATGAGACAGCTCTCTGGCAGCCCGGGATTTTTTTTTGTCCTAGATTTTCTTCTCCCAGCTCTGCCAGATGCAGTAGCTCAGCCCCATCCCAGCGTGGTTGAGCCTCTGGCTGGCAGAAACCCGGTCCTCGGAGTCAATGCGGGACATTTTAATCACCTTTTCCCAGCTCACCCTCCCTAACTTGGAGCACGAGGGCAGATTAAAAGCAATGTAGTAGTATTATTATTAGACCAGGGTATAATTAATTCCTTATCAAGTCATATGTGTCTAATTTGATGGGTTTCTTCCCTGCTTGTTTCGTCGCCCCAGGTCTTATTTTACGACACGTTATTAAATCTTAACTTGGAAGGGAGAAAGTTAATTACTGCATGGGCTTTGCCATGGTGCTAATTACAGCAACATCAGAGATCTTCGCATGTGTTGATTTATGCTCCTCTGGGAAGAGGGGATTCCTGCCCCAGTTTTATCTCTGTTTCCCATCATTAAAATCTGTACGATGACATGTGCAAGGGGATCAGGGTGATGTCCGTAGATCTCCGTAGCTTGTGATTTCACGCGCTGGCCTTTGGTGGGATTTCACACGTGCTTTCCTACATCTCCAGCAAACACCCCTGACCCTCCGTACCCGTAACTCCCGGGTGTCCTGCAGTTCCTCTGGGTGCTGGCAAGTTTTTTCTTGGATTTGCCCCAAAAGAGCAAAACCACTATGGACGTAGCTTTGTATGAAAATATACAGAAGGTATCAAGAGGCAAGACATGGAGATGGTGGGTTCATGCTCATGCTCAGTGCTCTCTGCGCTGCGGGAAGCGGGGATGCGGCTGCCGAACCGTCCTGCTGCGGAGCAGGGAGGTGATGCCGGAAAGGGGGAACCGTTCCCCCAAAACACCGTTCCCCTGAAACAGCTCGCCCAGTGTTGTCATCTTGGCTGGTTTTTGATCTATTCAAACCCAAAAAGCTGAGGCAACGTCAGAAATAATGGAAGGTGCTGCTGCAGAGCCGAGCAACCCATCCTCTGGAAAGCGGGCAAGGATGGAGCCGGTGGCAGAAAGATGAGTTGGAGCCTCCTGCCATGCTTGCAGCGAGGATGAGTTTCTGGAGAATCAAGGAGATGGTGCTCGGTGGAGGACTCCTTGAGCCCGTCCATGTTCACCATCTCATCCAGGCTCAGCCTCTACCGAGCCGTTGCCTTTATGGGTTTGTGGCTCGGTGGGACAGGGATTTAATCCAAAAATCAGCTGGGAAGAGGCAGCGGGACGCGGTGCCAGAGGGCAGAGGTTGTCCGCAGATGAGGTATGGGCCACATCTCACTCCTACATGTTTTTCAAGCCTTTAATTTAGACGAGCGTGTGCCCTCTGCTTTGCTTAGAGGAACAACCATGTAGGTGAGGAAAGAACGAGGCAGAACCAAAGGCTGCAGGCTTGCGGCTGCTGATCCTGCTGCAGAACATAATACACTTCCCGGATAAAAAGGTTAAAAATCAGCTGTCTCCTGCAAGACTTAATTTCCGTTCACGGTTTCATCTTAAAAATTCATTTTGAAAATATTCCTCTCCTTTTGCTCTTTTGTGAGCGCTCAGGGCAGCAGTGAATGTGGTCTGAGGGCAATGGCTCGCTCCAAAATCCCCAGGGATAGACAATCTTTGCAGGAGAAGACACAGATGGGCTTCTGACACCATTAATGTTGGGCAGAGTGGCTTTTGCTCCATCTTCGGACATACAGATAAACCAGCGCTCATTTAAAAGGGCCGGCAGAAAGACGCTCTTAACGTCTGATCTCCTGGGTGCTCCCCAGAGCTGATGTTTGCTGACTCGTAGGGCTGCCGTGAGCCGCCTTGTCTTCTTCTGGTCCTGAGAGATGGGTTTATTAATGGCTTGATGGCCATTAATAACTGAGTGAGGAAAAACATTTCTCGGCTGTGCTAAAATTGCAGGAGGCACCAAACCAGGGCCAGGCACTGCAGGCAAAATTAAAACAATACAGAGGGTTTTTTTCAGCCTTTTGGATGGTTTTCAGCTGCCCACAACAGGGATTTTTAACCACAGGCTTTCTGCCGCTTCCACGTCACCTTCTTGAGCCGTGCTACAAGACCGGCAGGTCTTCCTAGCATTTAAAACTTGAATTAACTCTATAAAGTTTTCTGTTTCAGGCCAGATTTTGGCTCCTGTTTTTCAAATTGGCAGCGCCCAGTGATTTTCTTCTTGTGCTCTTGTTCCTGAAGGGTGGTTTTTATTCTATTTGGGGGGGTTTAGGGAGATTTGGTTATAACCCCCTGTGAGTGCCCACTGCCCCGCAAGGTCGCCTCCCAACCAGGAGTTGTATCCCAACAAGAGGAGTTGTGGCTCTTTGGCCCTTTTTGTTTCAGCTTCAGCTCCAGGCAGGGGGGAAAGAAAAAAAAAGGAAAAAACTGAGGGAATTTGGAAACGGTGATGCAGGGGTGCACGGGCACCCTGTAGGGGAGACTTCGTACCCTCCATGTGCTCCTGCAGCCCTTGGGTGCATGCAGGGTGGTGCAGGTGCAGGGTAGGGGTTCCTGCAGCCCCCGGAGTGCATGCAGGGCATTGCAGGTGTAGGATGGGGGGTCCCGCAGCCCCCAGGGTGCATGCA
>NW_009205264.1:0-4421 GCF_000690835.1 Fulmarus glacialis
TATATTTTATTAAAAATATTTATTTAAATAAATCATAGATGATAAACAGCTAATTATTTTGGTAGCCTAACTAGGAGCCAAAATATCTAGGGAGTTTCTGTAATGTGGAATGTTGTTAAAAGCCTTGATAAGAATATACCTTTTGCTTGAGCACTTTAAAAGAGATTATTAAAGCTAACATCAGTTAAAAGTCAGATTCGTTGGAATTTGACTTTGTGCTTGCTTGGTCAAGGTCACAGTGGTCTGTAATGCATTCAGTATATTCTGTATCATTTATTCTTCAGTTACAAAACTATGGAGGTAGTTAATATCATCTCATGTATCATTTTTGCTCCGGTAGTTTGTCGTGCAGTTGCTGTCAATAACAGGATGGAATCCACGCTTTTGTATATATATATATACATTTCATTGTTTTCTAAGGTTTTGACATAGGTCTTCCTGTTATGTAAACTTTTGTACATCCAACCCTCTGAAGGTTTCGCAGTGGTAATGACTTATTAGGAAGCAAAATATTTCAAAAAAGTGTTTGTCTGCATTATCTTGTCACTGTTAAGCTTAATTCATTTTATTCTCACAGCTCCTTCTGTGCAACACAGCCGCACAGACATCTTTCTTATGCATTAGTAGGTATAAAATAGTATATAAAATTTGTGGTTTTCTGTAGAAACTGATAGGCAAAGGCCATAACTTTCAGTGTGATTTTAATATGTGTTTAACATACACTACACAATCTTAGAAACCAAAATCCAAACATCTGTAAACAGATGTTTTATTGAGTGGAGGGGTGGGTGCTAAAAGACAGATGATTGATTCAGAGACACTTGCATTAGATGATCTAAGTAACTGATAATAGGTTGTAAACATAAAAATTTTTTATGAAGGAACAATTAGTCTGGGGCACATTTATACAGGTCATGATTTTTTTTCTCATAATTGGCAGCAGTTTAAAAGTTAGAAGAGCATAGCAAACTGCATTAACTGAATGCGAGCTCCCACTCTGGTGTTAGGGCAAAGAGATAATATGATCATAGAGCAGAGGATTAGGCCAGTAGGACCTGGGAGGTGACATCACCTTTGTGTATGAAGCTGCTTGAAGCTCTCCTGGCTCCCTCTGTCCAGTTGTGGTGCATGCAGTTCAAGCGGGAAGGTGATGAGTTGGAGAAGAGTTCATAAGAAATATTAAAGGACTGGAAAACATGATTTATGTGGGATACTCAGACCTGAATTTGTCTGGCTTAGCAAAATAAAGCTGAAGGGGTGACTTTGTCACACTTTGCAAGTACTTCTGCGGTGTTTGTAGAAACAGATATCAGGTAATAGATAGCTCTTCAGTCTCACAGACAAAGTATAGCACAATCCCCTGGCTGTAACTTGAACCTGTTCAGATTAGACACAAAGCACATGTTTTTAGCAATGGAGGGAATTAATGAGATACCCAGGGTTACTGTGTATTAAATTTTTAAAACTAAGATTGGATTTTTTTCCTAAAAGGCAGGCAACAATTCAAATGGCAATTAATTAAGGGAAGTTCACAGAAGGATGTGTCCACAAAGGTATCATGCTATTTTACAGTCTGAGTACCTGGATATGATACACTCTTACCAATTAATAAGATTCCTATAGGGAAGAAGAGAGGCAGCTGGTTTCAGGTCGCACTAGCTCCTGCAGAACCCTGCTACGAGGGGTACTTCACTGTGTGGGTACATCCCTAACAGTGACAAATGCCAACAGCCGGGACTAGGTCAGAGCTGGAGTCATCCCATGGCAGGAGTCCTTTTTCTCTCCAAGCGCAGGTCACAAGTTGTGACTTGCCTGGTGCAGTGCTGTTGCATAGCATCACGAGTGAATCTATTTCTGGCATCCTCCACATTCACAGCAGATGGGGCCATCTAATAGTTTTGGCATTCCCAGTGTACTGCCACCAGTGTGACACTACAGGGCAGGCAGTTTTGCGTGTGAAGGACTGCCCTGAGTATGGGGTTCAGGGCTAGAATGGTTAATGGGCCTTGCCAGAAGGCACTGTGTGAGGTGTGAGGTGTGAGGTGCAGGCATGTCCCATGCCGCCGCAGCCAGCTTTTGGGGGCACTGCTGTGTGCCAGGAGCCTGCGCAGGTGCGTTTACACCGGGTCTGATGCAGGCACTCTGCTTGGGTATCGCACGGCACATGGGCCATGTGCATGTGAGATTTTGACTGTTTAGCAACTGCATAATAGGGCTGTCCCAGAAGAACACTCCGCCTGTTTAGCCTATAAATGTGAAATGTGCATTTAAAATCTGCATCGTACATCCCAAACATTGGAGCACTCTCTACCTTTATAATGCCAGAGGTATTTGGCATTGTCAGTGCAGCACCTTCCCAACGCAGTAGCAGTGCCAGAGGTTTCTGATAGACTGTAGCTGTGCAATGCATTGACCTCTTCAGTGAAAAGCTCCCTCTGGTTTTATTCCTGTCCTTTCTGCCCCGTTCCACTCTGTAGAGCGCATCATCAGCCAGGAAATTGCTTCATTTTCAGTCAGCTTAAACAAGTACCAATGTTTTTAAAAATAAAGATTCGCAGTGTGTATAGAAAACATCTGTAAGTTGTAAAGCATGCATGGGCAAAACAGTTCTTTAAAAATATGGGTTTTAATCTCAAATGTCTTCTTTTATAATACATTTGCTAAGAAGCTGTAATCCAAGTTAGGAAAACAAAATATCAGGATGCAAGTATGTGAAATCTTAGAGAGAGATTTGCTAAAACAATTCGCATCTGACTATTTTTCTATTTTCTTCTTGGTTCAACAACTTTTACTTAAATTAAAATGTAATCAGCTGAATGACAAGTACTTTCTAGCTTTCCTCATAGAAAATAGTTCTCCAGGTTAACTTTTCAGTTTCATCTTATGCAATGTTATGTCTGGAGAGGTAAGAAGCAGTTAATTCTGTTTTAAAGCTTTCTCTCCCATAAATAGTCTTGCTGTTTAGTGAACAGACAGACTGACATATAAGCGGTCAAGTTACATGTCCCAAACCTCATTCCAAATTACAGGAAGTACTAGCAAAATCAAGCAGTCTTGATTTTTTCTTTCACGTTTTTCCAGTACAACTTTTACATCCACTTACTACCATTCAGGTTTCTGGATTTCCAGTTTTTCATTTCTGCGATGCAATCAGTGTACAACATTCTTTGTTTTACAGTCACCTGAAGGGCATTTAGTTGTGCATTCAGAAAGCTTTTTTGACTACTACCTGAAATGTCTGTATTTAATCCAAGCTTGTAAGAAACTAAAGGAGGTTTAGAGATAGAACACAAAAGAGTTGGATGTTAAGGTAATGCTAGAGCCAAAAAAGAACTAGTGGGTTAAAAGACACTTGCATCCTTTATTGTGCAGTGTTTGAGTTGAATTAATTACATCAGTATGACAGCTGGATTTCACTCCTTTGTTGGGGCATTGACAGACATCCTCCTCGGCACCAGCTGCCCTGGTGGAGAACCAGCCACCTTGGCTGCTCACTGTCACTTTCTCCCACCCCCCTCTTTTCCATAGTTCCCATTTATCTGCCAGCAGAGCAGTTTGTACTTGACAGCCCTCTGGTCAGCTTCAGAAAAATCAACTAGTAACACTCGTGTGAACCATCAGTAACGATGATGGTCCAGTAACAGGGCGACAGTGAGGGATGGGCATCAGATTCAACTTCCACTGGCCTTGGAATTTGTTCCAAATTTGCAAGGCTGCTGCAGTCCAAAAGCTGTTTTGGGAACTTTACACAACAATAGGTCTTGCTCACCAAGGTTAGTGAATATAGTGACAATGACATCTGTAGAAGCAGTAAATTTAGTTCTTCTAGACAGAAAATGTGCATAGAAATTCAGCATTTCTAAAGAAAACACAGAATCTTTGTAGTAGGCAGGCACTGGCAAAGTATATGCTAACACAGCACTTTAATGGCACAGAGCAGCAACTTTTAGGATCATTCTGAATGACACTTCTAATGTGCGACATTCAGCTTAAAAATCAGAACTGACAGTAGCTCTGTAAGTTTTTCCTTGCAGCCTGCTCAGTAATCATTGATAGAATAGAATCATAGAATCATCGAATCATTAAGATTGGAAAAGACCTCTAAGATCATCGAGTCCAACCATCAACCCAACACCACCATGCCCACTAAACCATGTCCCTAAGCACCACATCTTCACGTCTTTTAAATGCTTCCAGGTGACTTAGCCACTTCCCTGGGCAGCCTGTTCCAATGTTTGACCACTCTTTCAGTAAAGAAATTTTTCCTAATATCCAATCTAAACCTCCCTTGGCGCGACTTGAGGCCATTTCCCTCATCCCCTAGGCGGATCACCTGGTCATAGAAGCAGATCAGGTTGGTCAAGCAGGACCTGCCTTCCGTGAACCCCGTGCTGGCTGGGCCTGATCCCCTGGTTGTCCCT
>NW_009205264.1:4479-13535 GCF_000690835.1 Fulmarus glacialis
GGATCCTCCTTCCGGCCCTTCTTGTAGATGGGCGTCCCATTGGAGAGCCTCCAGTCATCCGGGACCTCCCCAGTTAACCAGGACTGCTGGTAAATGATGGAGAGTGGCTGGGCAAGCTCCTCCGCCAGCTCCCTCAGTACCCTCGGGTGGATCCCATCCGGCCCCATAGACTTGTGAGTGTCCTGGTGGCGTAGCTGGTCGTCAACTGGTTCCTCTTGGATTATGGGGGGTTTATCCTGCTCGCCGCCCCTGTCTTCCAGCTCCGGGGGCTGAGTGGCCTGAGGATAACTGCTCTGACTATTAAAGACTGAGGCAAAGAAGGCATTAAGTACCTCAGCCTTTTCCTCATCCTCGGTGGCAATGTTCCCCCCTGCATCCAATAAAGGATGGAGATTCTCCTTGGCTCTCTTTTTATCATTAATATATTTGTAAAAACATTTTTTGTTGTCTTTTACGACAGTGGCCAGACTGCGTTCTAGCTGGGCTTTTGCCTTTCTAATTTCCTCTCTGCATGACCTAATGAGACCCCTGTACTCTTCTTGACTTGCCTGCCCCTTCTTCCACAAGTGGTAAACTCTGCTTTTTTTCCTGAGTCGATCCTGCCTTCTGTCTGAGGATTTCATTCTTGTGCGTTCTCCATGCCTATGACACCTTTGATCTTCTGACGCTGGGAACCATTAATAGCAGGGCTTACACCATTGACTTATTGTATACTAGTAACTACACATTCCTTTGATTTACGATAAATTTTGGTTAGAATATATGTAGTGCCCTAGCAGGGGCAATGTCTGCATCACATTGTCATTACACTGATGCTTGCAGTAGCTTCAACCTGGCAAATCTGTAATTCTGTAAACTTTGCTGTTTAGATATACTGGTTCAAGTTCAGCTGTAAAAACTGGCCACAATACGATCAAAGCTCTTTAGAGCTGAGCAGAATTTGGTGTACTTCATAATAAGTGATTAATTTTGCAATTTTGGACTGCCATAATTGTGTTTCATACAAACGAGTCAGACCAAATGTTAGCTGGCCATAAGTATGAACAAGGAATATACTGTTTTTAGAAATAAGGAACTCAGCTTTGTTGTCATTTGTAGGATTAAAGACACTGATTTCAGTGATACTGTTCTGTATCTATGTCAGGGTAAGAGAGTTCCTTGCTGTGTTTTGTCTTAGGAAGAGATTGTTGGTATTGCCCAAACAAATCCTTCTTCAAGGGTTTCTGCATATTTCCGCATGGTGACCAAGTTAGGGACAAGCTAAGGAGCGCTTTCAAAACTCTCTCGTGTGGGTGCATAAGAAATCTTGCTTAAGCATGACATTACTACCATATTTGTGTGTATAACATATGTATATACATGTGCACACATCTGGCTGCATGAGTTGCCGTTCTTTCTGATGTAGAGAGGACATAGGTTGCTCCACAGATTATTGCTATCTTGTCCGCTAGTTATTATTTTCTGTAGGGGACTATACATCATGCTTTTGCACACATAATTTGCCCACAAGCTCATAGACCAGCTCTAGAATCCAGAAGGAATTTGCAGCTATCAACGAGCTGAAGACTGACTCCCATGTCTAGACCCAGTCATGTCTAGTCCTTCTTATCCTTTGCTCTTTCAGGAGTGTGTCCTGTGGGTCTCAGAACCTGCAGCAACATGGTACTTCAGAGCCTCTGAGAGTATCAAGATCAGCCTTTGCACCCTGCTGCTCTGACAGTGAAGTAACTGTGCAACTGCAGCCTCATCGCTGCCCACTGTCATGAAAAGTAGGGCTCTTCTTTGCCTTTTATCCCAGAATCACAGGTACGAATTAAAAACAGTACCTTTATAGACAGCTCCTGTTATGCCTTGGTGGGTACATCCTTTCTTGTCGCATCACTGCTTGTCTGACACCTTTTTCTTAGTGATGACTCAAGACCATCCTCTGGCACTAATAGCTGTAACTGCACATGCCCAGCACATACAGATGCCCAGCAGTTAAAAGGACAGAGTTAAGAAATATTGCTAGGAACTGAACTGGTAAGAATCCAACCTCCTCTGTAATAATGCATCCCGACTTTTAAGAGGGAAAAGTGGCGGTAGCCTTTTGAAAGTTCGTAAGGCTTTTCCAGTGTAGGCAAGGATGATGAGGAAAAAGGTTTCCTGCCTTTCCAGTGCAGTTGTGTGTTCCTTGCCCTTTCTCCCCACCCCACACTTTTTTTGCTTCTTCTGTCTGTTCCTGTTCTGATTTCTCCAGGTTCAAATCAGAACCCCTTTGCTTTGAAGCTCAGGTCAGCACTAGGCAAGGCACTGGGCATTACCGTTGCTAAGAGCAGCCCGTCCTCTCACAGTTGCATGCTTGTGCGTTGACAGGGTCAGAGCGTGATTGAAGGGTGAGAGATCCACAAAAGCAGAGAAGGCTTGAAATTAAATAGTCTTTGAAGCTTTTTCTTAACTAGTCTCACTCTGGCACAGACCCCTGCCTTAGGGGGATGATCCAGTGGAATAGCAATGACCTAAAGCTACTGCTCTGCCCACTCAAGCATGCAAGGAGGAGAATTTGTCTCAAAAATGACCATATGAGAATATCTGGGCTGCAAATAAATATTTGTAAAAGATGTACATTAACATTAAAAGAATGAGGACTTTATTGTTTTTCTGAATAAAACTGTTTTTTTCTGAAATGCTGAATGCTACACAGAAACAAAAAATGGAAAACTGCTAGTGGGTGAGACCTTTATCTCTTCTCTCATTTATTACTAGTGCCAATACAGTAGCTGTCCTAATTAAAAAGAACTTGCCCTTTCAAACAGAGGAGTTGGATTCTGATCCAAACGGCCTTGTAGAAAAGAAATTGCTGAATGAAGTCATTACTCTAATTAACATTTATTCTCCTTATGTTAACAATGTACTTTTAAAAAGAACCAGTAGATAGATATTCCTCCTTAAATCATCTAATGGTCTGGTGTGGGTACTGATTTTAATTGCCCTTTGGTTATCAATTTAGACAGATCTACTATGGGTGATTGCATTGTAAATCAGATATCTCAAGAAAGTCATTAATGCGCTAATGAACAATAGATGTTTGCACTGATAAACGGCACAGCTGATAATGCTTATCTAGCCAGGTGGTGTACTGAAGTGTTCTGTGTTGCGTATGGAAAGAAGTGACCATTCACCAGTAACTAGGTAATAATGTATTAGCTATTACTCAGTCTGCTCCATGGTTTTATCTTCCACTTCCCAGGATTAGCCCAGTCCCCCGTGCTCTACATCCCTAAGCTGTTTCTGTGATTTGTAACTCACAGAACTGTAGTTTGGATCCCTGCATCTCTGTTTGACTTTGTTTATATATTTCTTGTCTCCCTTAGCATAAATCATAACGACAGCTTAATTGGTTTATATTTCTGAAGCAGTTTGAAATGTGAAGTGTTGCATAAGTGTTCAAGGCTGTTATTACTTTGTGACTCTTCCCAACCATTTTCTTTCCAGAATGAAAATTAAAGAGAAATTATTTGCCATTTACAAGAGTAAATATGGTGAATCCTGTCATAAGTAATCACTCAAGGATCACCAAAAAACCCCCTTTGTTTCACTGAGTTGCACTTTTTAAATGCTTGAACTTTGCATCTCCTTCATAGCACAGTAAATCCATTAACTTCACTGGAAGTATTTGATTTATGCTCATGCAAACGGAGAATCAGATCTTTGATATCTGTGGCTGTGACAGGGTAGTTTCGTGATCGAATAAAAGTCCTGGAAAATACAGATCTTCTGTAAAGGTTTTGCTATAATTAAAACATTGGGCCATTGATCCACTTAGAATTTGAGATCATTACTTTATTTCACAGGAGGAACATGTATGATTGTACTGGTCTTTAAAGCACAGTATTATTACAGATTGGAAGATTCCTTTGTTCACAGGTGCATATTTTACCTAAAGAATTTACATATACCAAACTGTTTCGGGTTTTTTTGGTTTTTGTTTTTTTTTTTTTGTAGAGCAGTGTTGAGTGGAGACTACCCCTCTAGCTTTTCCTTAGGATCTGGCTAGTGCTTAGCATTACCAGAGAATTTTTATCAGGTGCAGTGTTCAAAAAATGAAGTCACACGGAGGCAGATGTTTGTGCATTTAAATCCCTTTGTTGCTTCCACTGGCTCACAGGGCAGAGTCAAGAGAATCCATGAGAAAGCAGAATAGTCTTTTACCCCAGAACAGGATTTTAGGATCAGAAATGAAGCAGGCAGGCAAAACAAGGACAGCCAACAAAAAGCAGCCTGGGGCAACACAGTGTGTCAATGAGAAAGAGAGAGATAAGAAAGACTTGGACAGTTGTGCATTTGGCTTCAATCTGTAATGACTGTGCAGACCACACATCAAAAACATTTGGCTGTCCTTGACAGAGAACAAAAAAAGCCCAGATTTTTCAGCTATTGCTATTTTTTTTTTCAGCTGAAATTATTTAAACAGTCAACCTGTGACTAACAATTCATTTACTCTACCTCTGGTTTTAATTATTTGTCTAACTGCCTTCAGGCAATTATTAAATGTCATCTTAGAGAGACAAAGTGAAAGCTTTCTTCGTCTTTTAACAACCACTCTTTCTGCTGTTGATCAGCTGGATCTACAGCTCTTAATGGTGTAAATTCCATTCGTGTTGTATCTTTCTAGCGTAAATTAAGGGCAAAATTTGGACCATGGGCTCCAATAACACTTAATTCAGCTGCTGCATTTCTCCGGTTCTGTGCATGCAGAGACCTCCATGGCCTTGGGACCAAAGTGTCTACTTATGCCTAAGTTCTGTTATAGTCGAGAAATGAGTGGGAAGCACCTATATCCCACACACTTCCACAGCAGTACTATCCGTGCTCAGAGAATGTGTAATACGAGTTGGACGCATGGCAAAATGCCCAGGCTCTCATGGTGGTGATGACACTTTCTTGATAGCCTCATGGCCTCTTTCTTGGTAACCTCATGCCCAAAGAAAAGAGGCAGTGAAAGGTTAGGGTTTATTTAATGTCTCACCTTGCACTCCCAGAGAGTGCCCTCGCTACTGGATGAAGGTGACCCTCCATTCTTTCTTTTGGAAGAATGACACTGTGAAGCTTATAATTTGTGGGGCCTGAAGAAGAGCAAGCCAGAAGTGGCCTGATTATATAGAGTTTAGGAGAGAGAAGACTCATCAAGTGTGGCCAAGTTCATTCATTAGAGACTCCAGGACTATCTCGTTCCCTACTCTGGTATTCGACTAACATGGGATAAACTCACCCCAGGAAATACCAATTACATCACTCCCCAATATCTGTTACTTTGTTTCTAATCTGATTTTTTGACTCAAAAATAATTAGTTTTTAAACCTTTTTTTTTCTTCCTGGCTGAAGGTTGGGTTACAACACAGGAAGGTTGTGGTTTTTTAGGACAGGTTTTTGGGACTGGGGATTGCCTCATCGTGCATCTTTATGTAGTAACCAAGATCTGGAGGAGCTAAAATTCCTTGTTATAGCACAAGAACTCATTGGTAGTAAAGTTATAGATTAAAACTCCCATGAGAAAAGTAAAGCTCTATATTTCTGTCATATCAGGACCAAGGTGGTAGACAGCAAATTGAGTAAAAAAATACCTCGTAAGAAAGAGATATCATACTGGCTTTAGGGGAAAATGGGAACACAGAGTCTCCATTGTATGTTTAGTTATTGCTTGGTATTTAGGATTTATAATACCAAATTACCTTAAAAAACCCGATTATTTACATTAATGGGGCAAAATAGTAATATTCTGTTGATGAAAACAGAATTTATATATTTTTTTTCTCTGGGGTTTTTTTGGAAGTTTCTTTGTTTATTTTCTTTGCCTGGAATTACTGGGAGTCTCTGAGAAGTATTTGTATTTATTCTGACAACTCCTTAAGGGAAGAACCAATAGGGACCATCTGATTTATTCACGTTGTGCAAGATGACTATCTGGGACAATCTGCAGATGCCATTTTAGGCACATAAGGCAAGGATTCCCTACGTACCTCTCCAGTTGGCAAGATAACTTTCTCTGGTAGCAGCTTGAATAAATGAATACAAAAACTGATTGACTACAGGGATCTCTTTTTTTCTCAAAAAACAAGTTTGAAGAAAATGTCAGATGAAATTAACAATCTAGAGTGCCTTCTTGAGGTTGTCAAGTAAGTTGGAGACGACAGGTTTCCAACTATGACCTAGAGAAAATGCCACTGTGAAATTGTATAAGGTGTCTATAAATACAGCTTTTAAAATTAGCCTAAATTCCTACAAAAAAAGAGAAAACATAGTACTGATCAAGCCAGAGATGAGAGCATTAATCTTGTCTCAGGCAAAAGACAGATCAGGCAATTCTCAGGACTATAAGACCTCTACACTATACATTTTTGAGTAAACTTCACCTGGTCCCTGTTCCCCTACACACAGCATTTTCAGATAGATCTGTAGCAACTACAGATTAATTTAACATGCGGTAATTTCTCAAAAATTTCTGGTATAGTAACTGTATGTTCTTGAAACTAATTCCCATTTTTGACTTGATCTGAAAAACTTCAGAAGTTCTACAGTTTAATTAATTTTGAATGCAGGTGCTTTCTCTCACTGACCTGCAATTTCTCATCTTTAATTTTATGTAAATTTTGTATTTATTTACTTTCATCGTATCTCTTCCTTTTTACCACCTTATTACATAAATACATTTGATTTGTACAACTGAAATACATTTGATTTTTATTATAGGAAGTTTATAATTTTCTTTGCTTTTCTCAGAACACCTTTTATTTCTGTAATTGTTTTCCTTAAAAAAGTCTGGGCCAACACTGTATGCAATAAAGTTCTTAAACACATTATTGAACATTTGCATTACACATCATTCTATTCCTTCCATATGCTGCCTTCCAGTTTACAGTTCTAGCTTTGCTTATTACTTAGCAGAAGGAAGCTGCTACTGTACAGTGAGCTGTCTGCAGTAATGCCAGTATCTCTCTAGAAAGGATAGTCATTTTATGATCTGATGGTACCCTGATTTACATTTATCAATAATAAATTTCATCTAACGTGATGCCTTCCCATACACTTTTTTTTTCTTTTTTTTGCTCCTTCTGAAGTTTGAGAAACATCCACTTCTGTGGCCCAGAGTAAACTAGATAAAATTTTGTCTAGAAATGCTCTTAATCTTTTCTCATATTTCCTTTCCAGATCATTTGTAAGGGTGTAAAACCGTGTAGGCACTACTGTCAAAAGGGAGGGACTCTGCTGCAAACTGTTCTCTAATATGGCAAAGGACTTTTACTTCTACAAGAACCTTAGCAATAATGTATGAATTATACAAAATCAGAGTTCAAGGGAAGTAGGCAATCTCATAGTTTGGTAAGCCTAAATCTTTAAATGATGGCAGAAAGCAATAGCATGATTCAGTGCATTGGGACCTTGGTTATTAAAGGTCTGAATCCTGTCCTCTATTATTAGCCATCTAAAAGGTGTCTGGACCTTCTTGTAAGGTCAGCAACCAAAAACATGTACACTTCCAGAGGTCAATTCATCCCACCTAAGATTATGACCCAGGGCAGGTGGGTAGAGCGAGCTGGTTACTTTAAACTAGACACCTAACTTCTAAGCAGCAAAAGTGAAATGAGTTAAAAACCTACTCTCTCTTATCATTTAGGGATCAGACACAATGACAAGTGACTACTCAAGAGCTGAATCCAAACAGCAACAGCCAGCTCACAACAAAGATATACGTGCTGTGGAAAGAAGTATCTCGGTATCTCTGCTTAGATGCAGCAAAGAATATACTGTTTAGGAATTGAACCATGTCTCTTTTATGGGAAAGTAGAGGTTTCAGATTGTACTATTGCTCTTTAGAAGATGAGGCCAGATGACAGAATTGCTTTAAAATGTGCAAAATAATATAACACAGTTACTAATGTATTTATCATGCTGTAATTTTTTACAGTCTTTTTCCAATATCCTGCATTCATACCTCTGTGATTCTTGCTTGTGAAGTCCAAATACCCTTTTGTATTAATTATTAATTCCTGTCCCTTTGTCCACAATTTTCCTTAAATAAGTAAGAGTAGCCTTTTAAAGATCTATCTAGATTTTTCACCTCTGATATGCTGTGCTCAGGTTAAGATCAGAACATGGAAGTTAAAGGTCACTTCATATTTGCTGGTGGTTGGGAGATCTGTGTTGATGTGCAGCACGTGCAGCACACTGCTGCATCTGATAAGCAGTCATCTCTCTTCTAGGCCATTATCTAAAATTGATTTGTTCTGCTTCTCAGAGAGAAATACAAACTTGAAGAATATTTGGGCGAAATAAGGTCAGGACCTTAATCTTTGAGGAATCTTAAAGCAAGACAGTTCCCTCTCCATAGCCACCTCCACCTGGACTTAACGCAGGGTGGTTTATAGTTACTTTATCTGAAATGTATTTGCACCTTCAACGCATGGGATTCCCAGGTCTGATGGGAGAACTGTTATTTCCCAACTGTGAGAGATTTAGTGCTCAAGAGGGTTGTATCTGTTCACATGGTTTGGTCTTGGTAGGAATTAAAGGCAGTTGATGAAGGCAGTTCAGGCAGTATCTGATTCTTTAAAGGTGAAATTGTTCTTTCTACTTGCTTCTTGTGCTCTTATACAGAGTTTTTAGGGATTAGTCTTGCATATGTGCCTGAATTTGTAGACGGGCTACTGCAAACAGCTAAAAGATCAACTAACAAAATCTAAGGAATGCACAATATTTACAGGATAAAACCACCCTAGTACTTAAAAAAAGAAAGAAAAAAAAAAGAATACTTCAGTTAAAAGAAAAAGCAGCTATGTAAAATGGAACTATGGGAACAGAGGTGAAGAAAACTTAGGAGTCTGAACTCTGAAACTAAAGCATGAAGTGACATCTCTGAGGAAAATATTTTTTTAAAAATGAGAATTAAGTTTGTATGCCTTAATTTTGGGGTTGTTGTGGTTTAACCCGGCAGGAAGCTAAACACCACACAGCTGCTCGGTCACTCCCCTGCCGTGGTGGGATGGGGGAAGAATCGGGAGGAAAAAAAGTAAAATTCA
>NW_009205265.1:0-2521 GCF_000690835.1 Fulmarus glacialis
CAAGTAACGAGAATGCTATTATTTCATGGCCGCTAAGCCCATGATCACGAATAGTGTTTCCATACCCTCACCCATTGCTCAGGCAGGACGTAGGGACACACATGACTGCTCGCAAGTGAAGAACTGCGGAGGATGAGAACAGGTCCAACACAGCAAAGAGCAACATCTCTCCTGTGTTTGGTTTGGGGCCAGCCAAGGCTGCGTCTACAAATTTCCTATTTGCCACTTAGATTTGCTTCACTAAAACTAATAATTTATCTCCTGCTAGCCACCAGGGTGAGAAGTGCTATTGTAGTGTCTTTTGCAGAGCTATGGCACGCAGCCGGTGAGAGCCTGCCCTACCAGCCGGCACCACCTCCCAGCAGCCTCGTTCCTCTCTGCAAGCTCATTTCTGGGTTGGGGCACAAGTTCAAGAGCCGGACTTGAGAGCTTGCCACCAGGGTGGATCTCCTGCCGTCCTCTCCCCGCCCCAGCGTTCGCTTCCAGCGTGGCCGGGAGGATGCCGGGAGAGCGGCAGGCAGCTGGGGAGCGCCCCGCCGCCCCGGCCGGGCTGAGCCGTAACCCCAGTACATTTAGGGGAAAGGTAAGGTGTTTCTTCACGCCAGGCTTCTCTCAGGAACGAAGGCAATGGCGTGTTGGAACAATGTCACTCCTAGATACAAACAAGTGAGGGCAACTCAGCCAGTACAAATAAACAAATAGAAGCACAGAAGGAAGAAAAATTGCACCTTTTGGATTTGCTGCTATTCTTCACATGCACATTTGATACACTATTTTGACATGCTATTACGATGGATGCTACAGTTATTGATTAAATCCCAGTTACTGAGCCCATTTCTAGTTCTTGGCTGATGCCACCTTATTGATAGGTTGAATACAATTTCATTTGCTTGCGGTTAAGTAAATCATCAGTGTCAATCAACGTTTTCTTACGGTGCTAAGCCCACAAAAAACGTGCACCAGGCAGAGCGGTGATAAATATAAGCCTCTGGGATCACACCGTGTGTGAGCCTGAAATTCCAGGCTATGAATCAGTCTGTGGACTGTGTGGCAGATCCTGCAGTAATTCTTTGCAAAAAATGGCACATGGATTAACACTTGCTGAAACTTCATTTTCATCAGTGTGTTAGCCGACATTTCGGGTGTTAGCATCTTGCTGATTGCGTTCTTTGTTAAGGAACAGAAAAGAAAGTGGTAGCTTGCAGCTCCTTGGCATGCAGATCTCCCACCCATGATACTGTATCTCTGAGGGGGAGAAATGAAGGAGAGGCAGATTTAAAATCCCAGAGCTGTATCAAGGAATTGCTGCTGTTTACACAAAGCTTTCTCCATCCCCACGCTACTCGTGATGCTGCTGGTTATCAGGAGCTCTGCTAGCTTCTGGGCTTCTGAAGCCAGCAGAGCTGAGGGAATTTATTTCTGGTGATCAAATAGTCTAACGTGTCCCATGCCCTAGGTTAGCATCCCTTGGGTGCCGTACAGGGCAAGCCAACACACATCTGTTTAGTCCTGCAAGCTCTGTTCCTTCTACACTGCAACTGGAAATGGAGGCAAGGGGGTTGTATTGCCTTAATTCTGCTAAAATCCCTCCCTTGCCATCTGTAGGCCCATATGAAGTACTGTATGCAAGGAAGAAAAGATAAATGATGTTCCAGAGAAGGTGAAAGGAATTCTGCATGGTCTCGTTAAAAACACACATCCCTGGGAAACAGATTTCTAGAAATTAAATTTTCTACTGATTTCATTTGAATTGAGTGAAGAAGGAAATGGTGGGACTACGGCAGTTGCTCAAAAAAAAGCTTTCACCCTTTTCATATTATTTTCTTCTAAAAACCTGTGTCTCCAAGGTCTTTTTTGCCTTGTGACTAAGATGCAGAAGCAATATCCAAGTTAAATGCCCGCATTTCTAACCTAAAGAAAGTGCTCAGTCATACAAATTAACGTATCAGTCAGAATCCACCAAATTGTCTCGGATATCAGATTATGATTTGAGACAACTTCTTTTAACTTAATGAGTCTGCATTCTTTGTTAAAACAAATTAGCATAATTCCACTACAGTCAAGGTAGCTGTACTATTTCAGATATGTTCTTGTACCGTGCTTATCATCTGAGGGCTTTACAGCAGAGCTTTAAGCAATGTGACTAATACCAGGAATAAGTTGCTTTATCCCCTCTGAGACAAAAACCTGAAAATATTATAGCAGTTAATACAACTTAAAAAATGCAGCTACCATTTATAAAACTTTTTATAAAAGCCTGTATCCCAGGCAGTACAGATATGTACAGATCTCAAAAAAAAGTCCACATGAAAACACGCCCCAACTCCCTGCAGCCACAGAAAGGAAACTCACAGCTTACGACGACATGCATTCGCGCACACATTTGACACAACTCTCATGCTTTTGTGCATGCATGTGTGCACAAAATCTGCAGTAACACTCTTTTTGCTTTTTAAAAATTATTCTAAAATACTTTTAACAATTATTTATTTTTAAAAATGTTAAAAATTGTTTATTTAAA
>NW_009205265.1:2548-6327 GCF_000690835.1 Fulmarus glacialis
CCTAAGCAATAGGAATATCAGAATGATTTTTTTCTGATTTTATAACATACATTGCTTGTGCTGTGCCACATTGGCACTCAGATTATAAACCTACAAAACACAGTGGGCCAGAATCAGCTGGTCAGGGTCTCCCCTCCTCACAGCTTTAGGCTTTAAGGCAATGGAATTGCACTGATGCAATATGCTTTAACAAAGTGTTCATCACTGCCGCAGTATAAAAGAGAGGGATAAACAATGTTGGTTTTTTTTTTTTTTCTGGTGGTCTGAAGATAAGCAAGTTAATTTAAACTACTGAGTATAATGTTTCCTGCTATATGTTCTCAAGCACAAGGGCAACCCAAGTTTTGCTGTATTGCTGTGAAGGGTGTTTTACTTATTTAGAGGATAAAGGAAGAACTTGTCATTTGTTAATCCAGAAACTTTGCAAGAATTATTATATTTTCATAAAAGAAAGCACGGAGTTCAATTCCGAGTCTTCCAATGCATATAAAGAGGGACAAAATGGGGCAGGGGACACAGAGAAGAAAGTTCTCTCAGCTAAGTCAATCTTGTCAGGCTAGTTTAACAGGGTTAAAAAGCCTTCCTAGCGTAAATAACTGGGAACACTACACACATGTAGTGTACACGTGTACACTACACGCATGGCTTCGAAGAGCTTAGCCTGCATCTTGCTGGACCCCCAGCCAACATATACCATCATGCAATGCTCCTGCCACTGAGCCCTACTGTCTTCCTCTGCATCTGGTACCTATAGCCATGGTATAGCTGAGGGAGGGACCTACTTCCCCACAGGTACTGCAGTGCCACTGCTCCCTGCAGTGCTCTCCCCTCCAGCTCAGGCACAGATGGAAACACTGAGCACTTTGAATTCACCTGCACATCAGAAAATCAGCACAAAATTTGTTCACCATCCAAATAAAAACATTAAGAACAGTGTTATTATTTCAGATTTTTGGGGTCCATGTAGCACAGTAATCTGTCTGCAGCAGTGACCACAAACCGAGCCCTACAGAAGAGTAAGAGCAGGACAAGCATATGTGATCTTTCCTGCAAGTCTTCTTCCAGCCTCCAACCACTTTCAGCTCAAGGGACTCCTTGAGCCTGATGTAGTTCGCCCAGTGGTGGACCTCTCTTCCGGGTACTTGCCCAGTCTTCCCTTGAATGCCTGCAAAAACTTCTGCAATTATCACACCCTTTGGCAAAGAGTTTCACAGATCTAGTATTTGCTGCATGAAGAAATATCTCCTTTTGTTCTGAAAATGGCTTCTACAGCTTTGTTTAACAGTTGCTACCTCTTGCATTGGAAGAGACAGTGAGCAGTCCACCCCTACCCACTCTCTCCAGACCACCTGGGATTTTATAGACCTGAATCAGAGACCCCCACAGTGGTCTCTTTGCCTGAGCCTGAGCCTACTCAGACAGAAGCCGAGTATCACATGTATGTTTTGGCTGCTCGTTTCCAAGGGATTAGGGAATTTACTAAAATGTCCTTGTTGCCCAGGTTCCCTGCACATCCTCACTGCAAAACTTCACCCCACACTCACTGGTTGGACACTGAACGTGCTGAAGGTAACATTCACGCAAAGCTTGGTGTGGGCCAATTAAATATTTAATCGCCAGTGTGTCCGTGCTCTAGCATGACATGTAGAAACCCACCCTCCTGCTTTGGTAATTGGTGTCCCAGCCACCTACAACACAGCGTGCTCAACACAGTTGCCTGACCATGAAGTCCAACACCTGCCCTCCATGGGCACACCTGCAGGCAGACGTGCCCTGCAGGAGTACTCATTCAGGGAACTCAGATTGGTAAAATAAAGCATGTATGTGCCTAAAATTGAATGGACATTTGGGAAAAATAGGGTTCCGTCTTGATCCAGTCTCCAATTTAGTCTACTTCTCATGAATACTGTGTATTATTTTCTCCCTGGATATTGGTTTTATGGAGCCTCTGCAGCTTTGTTGCACAGCTCTCAGGTACACTGTCTACTTGATAATTTTTCCAAAAATACCAGTTTCACTGGCTCTTGGTGCTCCGTGAACTAGAAGAAGATTTTGCTTTATTTGGTGTACTACACTTGGGCTATTAAAGCTAAGATGCACTTGCTAGCTTTTAGTTAGACTACCTGACATCATGTCTCACTTCCATCACATCATTCTGCCAGATTTTCATTTGACTCATGTTTTAATTTCAGTTAGCTGTAAGAGTCAGCCAGAAAGTGGACTTCTTAATGATATGAACATCACCAACACTGCGAGCACTCATGTGCTTATTGTTATCTGCAAATGTCTGCATGGGATGCTACTGAGCTAAATAACCCAACTGACTGGACTCTCTGAGCATTTCAGTTGCCCTCTGAAAGCTGAAAGTTCAGGATGAGGTCAGCAGATTTTTTTAAAAGCTGGCTTCCTAAGGAACAACTTCTAATACTTCATGGTTTTGCTATTTTAACTCCTCTTAGTAAGTGGTCTGTAATGGAAATTCTGCCTGATCATGCAGGTCTTGTGCAGGCACATACTTTCAATTGATTTTACATCCATTCATCAGAATGATTGGCTTTAAAAACTGATTTTATGTCCAGCTAGAACACGACCAAATAGGTTTAAACCAGGTACTCTGCATTTGCACATGCACCATATGGCTACCTGGTTTTCCTCCTGTACTGGGACGGGAGGGCATTTTTTTATTGTTTACAGCAGGGGCAGCTCATCATAACCACATCTGTAAAAAACAGCTTGGCCAGCTGTGTTCCTCGCAGGTCTGTGTGTGCTAAGGCATCCCAAGAACATGTCGTGCCCTGCTAAGTAGGCAGACCTTCCAGGCACCTGCTCCCCTGCTGAGGCAGGGCCACCCGGCTCCGAGAGTTAGCACTGGCAACCTAAAGAGGAGCAGCTGGAGCCAGGAATGAGTATGTGGAGAATGTGGGGACAAATGTATTAAATACCTCAGGTTAATTGGCAATCAGTTAAAGCTGATGTCTAGGCAAGCTCTGAGTATGTTGCAAAGTCAGGGCTGAAAGTGGTAGATGCTGAGGGCTCACCTCTCTGCAGCTTTAAAGTTAAAGAGAAGATGCTGATATTATTTCTCAATTATTTACTTACATATTTCTCCTATGTTTTGAGATGTTCCAAAGCAAGTTTAAGATGAGAACAGAGGCCAAAAATAACTCCATGGCAGCATCCTCGATAGGGGTGACTTGGTCAGTGTCACTCCTACTGGCATGGGTGTTTTGAAAACAACATGGTGACAGACACAGCAGAGGAAGATTTTACAGCTCGAAAAGTGCAACGAAGGGATACCCCTGCTAGCCACCACTCATAGTCTTCCCCTCCAGTCTCAGCTGACCACAATGTTGCTCTTGTTTCCCCCAGAGACCTGCCTGAGCGGCAGTGCTAAATGCCCCACGTAGCCCCACAGGATCCCTGCCGAGAGAGACTGCTGGAGAAACAGCCTGGATAGGACAATCACTTACGTACACTCACAGGTGGGCTTTGCATGGCCGTGGCCCTGGTCCTGCAGCAGAGCTAGTCTCAAGTTAATAATTATGAGTTTAGCATATTACACAAGCATTCACTCCTGCTTTTTCACCGGTGTCCATTCTTCCGCTTTGTGATAGCCACTCCTTTTCTCATTTGATTTCACGTGCCGCAGGAGCATGGGTCCCATGGGCATCAGCGTTCCCTCCCCAGCCCCGCAGCAGTGACCCCATGCTTCCTGGGTTAGGACCCATACGCTGCTCGAGCAGCCTTTCTTCTGGATTCAAATTACTAAGATCAAAAGT
>NW_009205265.1:6358-17793 GCF_000690835.1 Fulmarus glacialis
TCCTCGCTCGGTCTGCTAACGTATTCATTTGTTCCAGTGACCTGCCAGGTCTTCAGCAGTCCTACCAAACCCACAAGAAGATCCTCGGCTCTCTTCAGAGCTGGTCTGACCTGCGCAAGCACAAACCGAGGGGCTGCTTTGGAGGGAGAGCAGAGACTGGGGGCTAGCAAAGGATCAAAAAAAAAAGTTTGGAACCGGCAAGTTACCATTAAAGAATGCTGCCCACTTATGTAGAAAAACTGGGTGCCAGCCGCTCACCGACCCTGTTATTCAAGTTCTGCAGCCTGCAGGAAAGAGCTCCCAGAATTAGCTCTCCCAATCTGGTGGTGAGACACCTCTGATGTCTGAAACGTGTTTGCCTTGGGGTTGTTAAATACCTGCTCCATGTGATTGGACTAATTAAAAGTTTTTAGCCAAACAAATCCCTGTTTGTGAAGGTATAAAAGCTAAGAGGATTAGATGTTAGTTAAACTAGACATAACTGAGAAACAAAGTTGTTGCTGTTAATTCTTAAAAATGCTACCCTATTGCATGTGGGTGAAAGGAGTGGATAACAAAATTAATCTGTGAAACAAAAGTCTCAGATGACAGTTAAATCAGGTATATTCCATAGAAAAAAGTATCTCCCTTGAATTCAATATTGCCAAGTAACAGGAGAAGACTTCGTTCTGCATACAGAAGGCAAAACCAGCTTTAATTAAAATTGTTTGATCTCCAGTATTATTCTTGTAAAGGAAATGTAGGTATTTTCTATTATTCTATAGCTTTACTACCTTAGCCTGTTGGTATATACAAATAGCGCCAAAAGCTGGCTAAGGACAATGTAACTCCAAACTTTCATCAGAAGGATTGTCTGCTACTAAACTGAGAAAGTGTCCGAGTCTCACCCCTGTTGTACTGACCAGCTGGGAAGTCAGTGGCTCTCGACGACTTTCCACCCTGTCCTTCCAAGTGTCTCAGTTATAAAGAATCGGCTTCTTTTGTGTTTCCACGGGAATCAGAAGTCAACTGTTTTCTTCCACCGATAAGGAACTGCTTGCAATAGCATCCCCAGTAAGGATAGATTAGGGAAAATGGAATTTAGATCCACAGGATATTTGTGCTGAACAAACTTTCCCTCCCTACCAAAAAACCCAACAAAAATAGGCCATTGGAGCCTCCAGACTCCTCCTCCCCCTCTGAAAACACACTTGTATGCCCACTTGGAAGTTCTTGACTTCACTCCCAGTGAGACTGTTCGGTTCGGCAGCAGTCTCCAACCCTCACCATCAGCATTTGCTGCTACCTGTCATTTTGCCTTGTTTCACTGCTTCTTCCCGGGCAGACATCCCACGGATCGCAGGGTTTTATCTTGATGGTTCCATTCTCCCCTACCAGCCTCATTCTGTAACACTCGCTAATGCTGGTAGCACTAATTATACTTTTATTTGAATGTAAATACTTTGCTTGGGGACATAATAAGTATACACCTGATTTTGGAGCCTCTGAAAGAAGGCTGTTGTGCTGATCAGTGCCAATAAGGAAGGGGGAGATGTGAGAACTACCTCTACAGAAGTAAATTAAGTTAAATCACATCAGCGAGCATTCCTGGGCACTGGAGAACGATTGCACCCTTTAAGGGTCAGAACAGCCCCTCACACACTTCGGGCCCACGTCATTTAAATACCACTTGCCCAAACCAGAGGGCAAATACCGCTCTCCCAGGCGCAGGCTGGGGGTGAGGATGAGCTCTGGATCGTCCCTAACACGCAGTTTGCGTGCAGCCGCTCGGTTTTGGCGGGTGAGACAGCATCCTCCTCTGGAGGCAATCAGCCTCCATGCCAGGGAGTGATTCTGGGCACGCTTAATTTACTAGCAGACATGTAACTAATGGGGAAGAGAGATAGAAAACCAAACTCCTTCTTTAACAACCAAAATAAAGAAATCTTTTACATCTGGAAATATTGAGCCAGATGATCAAATAATTAGCACTGCAACAAGTTTGTACTGCCTGCAGCTAGAAGAACTGCTTTCTATGGAAGCAGGAATGTGGTTGAGCCTGCAAAAACGCGATAAGGGATCTATACCTAATATTTTTGGATGGTCTGCGTATGTCAAAGGTATGTTTCCACGGAGCTGAAAGAGCATTCAGGATTAAACACCCATGTAAAAACTTCCTACTCAAACCAGCTGAGGATGGCTTGGCCATCAAGTGCCAGTGCCACATCTTTACTCCTTCTGGGAAGGTGAAAGTATCAAAAGTAGAGGTGTGTAAACAACCTTTTTTCTTTCTATCACAAAGTGACCCTGGAAACAATAATAACAAAGATTCTTTTTTCTCGCCTTTCTTGACAAAATAAAAAAATAAATTTCAGTTTAATTTTTTTTCTGTAGTGCTTCTTTAAAATTTCTTACAACTTCCACATAAGGTGCTCCAAATTGAAAAGCAGAAATATTTTCCTTGGAATTTTTATTTTTACACAGATCAGATCGTTTTTCAAACTTGACACAAAATTACAAGTAGTTTTATTTTTACAAGATCTTCACTTTTTGGTAACTGTTGTGCTGTTTCTACAGGTTTTTTTCCCCAGCTGGAATCCTGATGAGCTAGCATATTGTAAGGAAAAAAAGTACAGGTACGGATTTCTATGCTGATATTTCATCACACGTGTGGGCTGATGCTGGCTGTAGGTATGAAATACAAATTTAGTATATACAGATCTTGCTGATCTAGTAGAAGGATTAAATAACACATCTCCTGGCCCTTTTACAGAAGGATGATTCAAGCAATCCGTAGGTTCCTAGGCTGCTGCACAAGATCACAGCCTGATCACACGTGTATGATGGCATAAATAGATGAATAATAGCAACTGCATTTTCAGTCCCACCCACATTTCATCTTATTTTTTTAAATCACATAACACCTACACACAATGCTTGGCTAAGACTCACAAACACAGAGTACAAGAAAATCAATATATTGTTTTCTGTGTTTGTGTATCTCAGGAGGAAATAATAGCTGGTGTTTCTTTTTCCTTTTTTTTTTTCTTCTTTTAAGGAAATAAATCTGAGAAAACAGCAGGCAAGTGGTGAAAGCCATTAGTTGCTATGGGATTTCAAAAGGTAAGTCCTTGCACAAGTGCATGGGTGATTGGACTGGAGTGGGACACTAAAATACTGCTGTCTGGCTTCCCAGTCGGGCTGCGGTCGGCTCCAGCACACGCCATGACCTTGCCTCTTTTGAGAACTGGAAGAGTATTGCCCTTGACTTGAATGGAGGCAGGATCAAGACCTACCCAGAAAGTTTCATACGCTACGTGTCGTATGTGCATGCCAGCATTATGCAATGGGGTGAAAAATGAAAACCTGTCAGGCACAGCACTGGTGCACTCAAGGACATACTGTTATTTGTTTTGCAGCTTTGCCACTCTAACAGGGATTAACAATGTGCCATTGATAGCTGCCATGATAAAGTCAATCAAAATGCCTCATTTTTTAACTTTCAGAACACGATCTAAACTTTTGAGGGAAATGGCTTGCTTGGCCTGAAGGTTTTATTTTTTGAAAAAAAAATTAAACTGAGAAAGCATTTACTTCTTCCAGCTTTCTCTCTCCACTTTTCCCCTCCTTTGTCCCCCAGCTAACACAGCAGAAGATTGAATTCACCTCCCAATTCCTTTATTATTTATTTTTTCAACCAAGTCAGTAGGTATTGTAAGTCGCCAACCTTTGCTTTCTGGAAATTCTTCGGTGTATTACTGCATAGCAGAGTGGTGTGACAAGGATAAAGAGATTAGAAGTAATTTCATATAACTCCTTCTTCTGTCAAAATCTGCAGAGGGCTTTTACTGGTAACTCCGAGTGTTGCTGAAATTCTTCATTAAAAACTTTCAATATACGGGCAGGAAATCTCTAAGCACTAAGACACAGAGTAACCAAAACAGAGAGAGAGAAGGAATATTAAACCAAAGTCCAAAGAGAGAGAGAATACAAAGGAAAAAAACCTGCTCAAGTACAACAATAATAATGCATATTATCTCCAAGGGGGCTGGCGCCAATTCAGCTTTGAAAGCCAGAAAACCACGTGCTGATTGTCACCAATTTCAAGTAATTAGGCATAACCAGTGCAGACACAGGCTGTCACCATTAGACAGCCGAGGTGGCTGTGAGCTGCTGCTGGATGGTCACTACTGCAGGCTGCAGTGGCTCACATAAAATGCAGGCTGTGTTTCCTTGTACATTGTACGGCTGTACAACCTATATAGGCGCAATCTGGCCAGCAGAGCTTGTTCAGGACCTCCACCCCCAAGTGAAATAATTCTCTCCACGGCAGGGCATTTGCCAGTACAACTGCAGATTCATGAGGAGGTTTTCCTGGTAAGGTGGTCAGGTGTGACCCCTAGTTTTGTATTGTTCGGGGGGCAGAACAGGGAGAAGGAGTAAATACGATCTGGCTGACACAGCTGGGCCAGCCAACGCTTGCACTGTAGACCTGACCAAAGCTTTGAAGATGAAAAGAAGGCGGCTTGCATTCTCTATGATCATCCCATTAAATGAACAGAAGAATGGGCAGACATGAAATGATAATGCCAGTCCTGCACTTTTTGAAATGTTACTATGTGTTATAAAGCTATCGTCATGCATGGCAGGTCCTCCTCAAAGCCAGTGACCTTGCAAAAGAACAGAGAAAGAACCAATGAGCATGGGCGCAGGTGCGTGAAAGGGAACGTACTGCTACCACACCGGGTTAGGAGAAGAGTTTAAACGCTGTCTCCCCTATTAGAGGGCTGCAAACTCTTCTTCTGCCTTTTTTTTTTGGTCCTTTTCTCTGTTTGTGAATCATCCACCCACTAGTTTTCATAAGCATGTTCACAATGTGGGCTTGCCCAATGAAGGCTGCAGCATGATCCGCTGCGTTTCAGCCTACTTGGGACAGTAGGTTTCATCCTTATCTTCAGCCATTTGCTATGCGTGAGGGAGGTTGCTCTGCATGCTTTGTTTCTGACTCTGGATTTCAAGCTCGTTGACGAGGGGCTGCCTTTCCCTCCAGTGTCTGTGGTACCCAGTGCAACGGGCATCTTTCATTCGTCCGCTTCTGCTTCAGAACAATGCATTAAAAGAACCGAATCTTTGCCAGTTCACGCTGGCTGGGACATTTAATGCATTCAGACTCTGATCCTGCACCTTTCAAGTCATTGAGGCTTTTGGGATGGCTCTAGGGGAGGGGAAGCAGCCCCCTTGCATTGCTGTGCCTCAGCCCTGGCCTGTCTGAAGGCAAAGTGCAAAGCAGAGGCTCGGCTCCTCCGAGTCCACAGTCCCATCATCTCGGTCTCCTACCAATGTTCCTCACCTGAAAACAGTTTAACTTCAGGTAACTATCACTTGCAATTATAATCCGCCAGGAAAAGGAGAGCCAAACACCCTAGCAGTAGAGGGTAGGTTGCTACAATGGACTCCTGCTTTTACAAACCATTTTTATTAAACAGATCTCTAGAAGAGGTGTAATGTGGTGGTCAGAGCGGTGCTGGATGTGTTCACTGAGCGAGGAAATGTCTAATGCTAGGAGACCTAGCAAGGGCAATATCCTAGTCCTCAGCACTCTTCCCACTATTTGTCTTCCGTAATCTCTTCCTTCTTTATCCTCCTATCTTTTCTTATCATGCTAACGACACCAGCCTCATTTATGTTTTCCACAGGCTGTTCTTCCAGCTGTAACAATGTCAGTGAAAGAGGCTAGCCCTGCAAGACACTGATCACCTGCCCTGCTGGGCCAGGCTCACCAGCTCTCCAGCCTGCCAGTGGGGATGACCATTGCCTCCAGAATGAACCTGAAACCAGCCCCTAAACCAGCGCAATTCAGAGCGTGGCTGATTCCCGCCCATGAGGAGCTGGCGTTCACTCCTACCTCTTTTACCCAAAGGATGTGTGTTTTGGATAAAACACAGAAACAGGCCATGGCGCAGACATGACATCGCGGGATTCCCCCTTCCCAGCCCAAAACCTAATCAGCCATTGGTGAGGATGTCTCTTCTTGTGGTTTCTCCCCCCAGCCCCGCAGCTCCCAGCCATGCAACAGCAGGGGGCCGGTGCCACCCCATCCCAGCCGCTTGCCCCCAGGCATGCACCCCGACACAGGCTCTCCGGTCCAGAAGGGACTGAAGCGTTGTGGTGCTTTCCCTGGGTACCCTCCATCCTGACAAGAAGTACCACTGCCCTCAACCCTGTGTTTCATTAGGTGAAGGTGCCAACTCGGGTCTGGAAGAATGCTGCAGACCCATGCACGGGAAAGCGAGTGCTGCAATGTGCCGCTCCCCCTGAGAAAGGTCAGAGGTTCCCTGGAGCACCCAATATCTGGAAGCTGGGTGCTGGAAATTGGATCTCACACTGCCCCAGACCCTCACGGGAGACAGTAGCCTCCTCCGCTCACCATGCAGTGCAGAGGGTGGCCCCGCTCCGGCAGAGAAGCTGGGTTTGGGCGCTGATGGTGGCTGCTGTCCCCACCACTCTCCCTGAGACATCGGAGGGGACATGGTGCCTGATGCACTGTGAGAAAGGGGAACTTGTAGCTAAAGCAGATAAACAGGCTCTTGATTACTGCTTTCTGTCGTCGCTCTGCACATGGATCCTGTGTATCACTGGCCAAGTCATTTAAACCAGTGATACAGAGGGTCACCAACTGCATGTTCCTTATTCTGGGGTGGGAACATTTTCTGATCTGCAATTTGCTTGCAGAAGCAAAGAGCGCTTAAAGCTGCAAGTGATCTCGCTGGGAAATGCACTTTGAAAATGTGGATCTTAAGCAAAGTTTTTCTGGAAAATAGAGACATAAGGCAAGCAGTGCGACTGACTCATGGTGCTAGCTGAAGGGCAAAAAAAAAAAAGAAAAAAGGATGCAATTTATTTTGCCCCAAAGCAAACATTTCATTTCTGGATTCTCTACCCCATTTTTATTGTTACATTTCATCAAATTTTTAAATGAAATGTCATTCTAAAGCAAAAAAAGGTGGTTGCATTATTTGGAAAATGTGGAAATAACACTTCAACTTATTTGAATATGTTTATTTCTGTTCACCCAAAATAACCTGCTAAGCTTGACATAAATCTATAGCTAAAGCTTGTTAATCCTAAAGCACATTTTTCAGTGGAGATGACCTTTACCTAAGAAAGTTCACCTGTGCCTGGCCCTGACATCCTAAACTGTACACTCAAAACTATGGTAAACTTTTTAATTTACATTCTGCGTCCCTATTTTTTTAGTAAATAAATATGAAATGCTTGGTATGCAGATTATCTCATTACTGCTTGCGAAGTATTTAAATGCTTATAGATGAACACCATTAAAAAGCCAAAGAGTAGTAAATCTCTCTTTAGAGCAAAAAAGTGCAAGAGCATGAACCATTTACATCCTGAACAGCAGAAGAAAAAAAAAAAACCTAAAGTAAATTGCTCACTGACCACCTTCCTTTTCATACATGGTATAACGGAAAGATCCTACCAAAAAAATCAATGGTACGGAATGTGTCAAAAAAACAGGATCATACTATAATATTACATACCAGAAGGCAAATTAGGATTGTGCAGACTATAAATCTGGCACTATCTGAATTACACACTTCATATTTTTCCTGAGTAGGAGATCTGAATTACGCACTTCATATTTTTTCTGAGTCTGTGCGCTGTTTCCTAAGCTTTCATGGGTTTTTTTTTTTGATGCAAACTGAAACCCAATCCCAGATTCCATCATGTGGCATCCTACTGATGTGTGTGTCACCCGGAGGGGTAGCACATGAGATTTACCGCACAGACTTCTGTGTCTGTCACGAAGTAACTGAGTAAATCACAGAGGCAGGGCAGCAGCCCAGCCCAGCCTTTGCTGGCAGCAGCAGCAGGAGAGGGAAGAGGCAGGAGCGGGGGGCTCCTTCCAGCCTCCCAAGGGAAAGGTGGTGCAGGAAAAAATCCCGGATTCATAACCCCAAGCGCTCTGGCTCAGCTCAGTCCAGGCTCCTTGGACGACGTGCCCCCACCTCCCTCCCCACCCTTGTCAGACACCAGTGCCTGTTTCTTGGCTCCCTTTACCTTTAGGTGCCCTATACCCTGCTCTCAAGCTCAGGCGCAGAGAGACTAGCAGCCTCGTATCACACCTGCAGCTGAAGTCTTGCTCAGATTGGAGCACACGCAGCGTGAACAGTGGTTTCTGGGACTTGGATGTTAAAAGCTGAAGTCTCCACTAAGCGCATGGAAACTGTGATTTTCAAAGGTTTATATCCTGCTTAAATCTGGGTAACTCTGCACAAGACCCACTTCCCTGCTAAAGGTCAAGACGCTGCCCTAGGAAAAGGTTGCAAAAATTTGAAAAGAGCAAATTCTCAAATTTTGATTTTCAGAAACAGTCAAATCATTTTAATTTAAGCAACTCTCGGGCCTCTATCCAGGCAAATGCAGAACAATTCACATGCCTCAGGTAGACATTTTGCTGTGCAATGTTTCAAACCAGGGACTTAAAGCTTTGCAAAATTAGGAGCAAATTAAAATAGTTTCCTGTTAGAATACAAAGGGCGTCCTTATTAACCAGATCTGCTGTCTTCTTCCTTTTACATCTGCTCGTACAATGGGAACTTTGGGATGCAATGTCTGATGCACTTGGAGTAGCTACAGTCCCAGATCTCTGTAGGTTATATGGCATGCACAGTTTTTTCTGGAGTGGGCTACAACAGTTATAGCTATTTATTAATACTAAAGCTACAGGCCCTTTAGCAGTGCATTTCAAACTGCTTTTCCAAAAGCTGTGATCCAAAGCAGAAACCCGGGACTTGTCGCAACCAGCACCCTGGGGACTCCCACATCTCCCCCGGCCCCGGGGTTTCACAGCAAGTGCCACTCACCCGCTCTGGCAGCGAGACTTTGCTTCACAGGGGCGCAGCTGGAGCACAAAACGCAGCCTGCTGGGCAGTTCCCCACCCACCCTCCATGGCTTGCGCCATTGGTGACTACAAAGACCTACGTAGCACCAGCAGCACTTCTCAAAGGCCCCCTTGCCCCAGGGCCGTGGGGCTGCTGAAGACAGTGTAGGAAGGGGGGCCAAGGCAGGGATCCCAGGGGGTGCCGGGGGTTTGGGTTAGGGGTCCAGCTGATCGGCACCTTCCCTCATCCCTCCCCGGGGGCTCTCCCAGCACAACTGCCCATGCACAACTGCCCAACCCTATCAAAACGGAGGCGTAAATCAAACACACAGAAAAAACTCACAGATTTGCCGTAGCTCCCCAAAGATCGGCCGCAGCAGATCCTGCTGCAAGACCTCACAACCCGATGGGGGACGTGAACGCAGGTCTCCTAAGCTTTACACTGGTGCCTTTCCTGCAAAACCAGTCATTCGTATACTTTTTGCTTCTTGCCTGGCTTGTTCTACACCCTATTGCACATATCCACGCAGTAGTATGTGTGAACTCAGAAGAAACCTTTTTAATAGTGATTGACATTTGCAAGAGCTTTGAGAATGCAATGATTTTGGCATCGGTTACTTTCCAGGTAAGGATTAACAAACAGATGAGTTAACAACCAACTGATGTTCTTTGTTTAAAACAGGCCACATTTCAAAATGGAGGCAGCTTTCAGATTTTTTTGCAGAAAGATTGTGCTTTGATTTGGAAATAGGGAAGCACAGCAAGGATTGCAACACGAAACAGATAAGATTAGATGAAGAGGAAATGTAATAGAAATGGTTTGGATCTATAGAAGGAGCAATAAAATGCTGTTCATCTCACATTGTTCATGTTACAGTGCTTGTTTTAGGATACACAGAGGCAGTGCCCCCTTGTCAGACGTAAGACAGAAGCTAAGCCCTTCTTGCATTTTGGCATCGTGGCTGGAACTCAGCTTTGAACAATGTAGAAATGCAGTGAAAATGAAAGCCTGCTTCCTTCACCTTGCATGTCACTCAGAGCTCCCGAGGTTGGCGCAGAGGGGGTTCATCCCTTCTGCTTTTCCGTGGTACCAGCATCTCTGCATCCAGCTGTGTAGCACTCTGAACTGGCTTGCGTATGCCCCGGTGCTCCGCAGACCCCTCGCTCAGCAGCCCCTCGCTTCGCATCCTTGCAAACATGCATCCTGCTCCAGGATCCCCGTCATGGACCCAAACTCACTGATGGACACAGGCAGAGCAAGCGGAGAGTATGGAGGCCCCAGAAACAGGCACCCATGCAGGAAGGCGAAGGCGGACATCGTAGGATGGGGAAGCAGTGAGTCAGCGGTAGGCGCTGCATGCTGACTGCTGTATTGCACCGTATGGATGGAGTCCGGCCACCGAGGAGTTTCGATCCTGTGGTTTTGGCTGAGTTTTGCTTTGAACCCAGAACTCAGAAAGAAACTTGCACAACAACAACTAGCAAGCTTATCTAATCCTCTTTGCTCCGGCCTTAGCGCTGGGAAGGGTTTGTCTGACCCACTTGCGGGTACTCCTAGGGCACGACTACACGCATGGGGACAGATAGCCTCGTATCTGCCCTGTGGTAGCATGATTACAGCTCCCAAAATACAGCAGGATCCTTTCCGATTACTTTGGAGTACAAGAAAAAAAGAACATACAGTTGCCTACGTATTAAAAATATGAAGGTGTGTCCAAAGGTATTATAAACTTACACCCCAGCTTACAACTCCCCTGAGCAGTCTGTGCCTTGGTTACCCGCAGCATTCACGGAGAGCCGTGTCTTTAACTGATTTTCACTATTACCAGTGAGAAACTTTACTGCAAATCTAACCTTCTAGGCTTTCGGATACATGGCATTTTTCATACAACTAAGTTTATCACACTGCCCATAGGTAAGTAGATTGCAGTTTTGCTTTCATTCTCTTTGGAAACTCTGTATTTTTTACACAACTTATTTATTTGGAAAAAACTGTTGTGCCTGTTGGAAAATATAAAGAGGCAGAGATGCTTCATGCTAGAAGCAGGTGCATCCCTATCACCTCTTGTATATACGCAGTATGTTCTTTAACAGCCTGTCTCCTATGGCACTCCTCAGGAGTGCACTTCTAGTGTTTCACAAGAGGAGAAGAAAAAACTATGCATTTCCTATCTATTGGTGGGAAAACTATGGCACAGTGAGGGAAAATGATCCCATCAAGACCATCTCCCTAAACCAGAGACAAAGATGGTAACTAAGCTGACTGACAGCTGACTGACAGTGCTTTGGGAATTCAAAATCCAACACTGGGACTGATTTGTGTTGATACCTGCTGTGCATCTACAGAGAAGCCTACATCTGTTCAGAAGTGGCAAGGTATTCACCAAACAGCTGCAAAGTTAAACTTACCAAAGCCTTGTTCTCTGCACCTATAGAGGTGACTGACTTCACTGATACCAGTGATCACTGATACCGGTGTAGAAGAAACGCTACTATTTGCACAAGGAGTGCAATAACATATAAATATATAAATCAAAAAAAAATGAATGTTTATAT
>NW_009205266.1:0-490 GCF_000690835.1 Fulmarus glacialis
GAGGCCCCCAGGAGGGCGGCACCCGGCTCATCCCCGACCAAACGTGGACTGGGGGCAGCTGCTCCCGTCTCTTCTCCCGGATGGATTGAGCTCCTGGGGCCATGCCATGGGTGAGGACAGGGAGGGGCTTCCCTGCTGCCGACTGGGATGTCCAAGGGGACACCGAGGGGACACGGCACGTGCTGGGGGCAGGAGCGCGTGGCTGGCAGAGTCGGGCATCACCAGCCACCGCTTCGGCCGCGGGGTTTCCAGCTTTGTCCCCTTTGTGGGATGTGTCAGAGCAAAGAGTTCCCTTGGGAAGGCGAGGGCCGATTTCGGTCGCATGGGGAGAGCCAAATCCCACCGAGGAAGAGCCAAACCCATTGTTATGGAGGCGAGAGAAGGGATGAGTTGGGACATGCGGCACCTGAGATGGAAAAAAAGTTGGAGAAATAAAACTTGGACCCTTGGGTGCCATCCTCGGGTGCCGGCTCTGGGGTCAGGGACCCTC
>NW_009205266.1:640-2018 GCF_000690835.1 Fulmarus glacialis
TTGGGCTGCCCCGGCCCCTTTCCGGGGTGTCCGGCGGCATTCCCTGGCACGGCAGCGTCCTCTGTGGTGCAGCCGCATCTCTTGGCATCTTGTCTCACAGCACCTCGGGGGTTCAGGGTTAATGGAGCACTGGGGCAGACTGGGGAGGATGGCTGGAGAGGTGCCGGGGTGCCGGGATCCCACCCGGCTGTGGGTGGTGGCTGAGGCCGGCCCAGGCACGAGGGCTCTGCCAGGCAGGAGCTTTCGGGGCGAGGAGATATTTGGGATCAGCCCCTGCTCGGGGGGCTGGAGGCTGAGGGACGGCGTTCGGGGCTGGGTGATGTATCAGGATGCACTGGGAGGGACCGGGGTGAGCGGCCGCAGGTTGCCGAGGTGGTGGGTGCTCTCCTAATGCCAGGATTATCCGAACCGCATCCCAAAGCCTTTTACAGAGCCCCCCACCTTGAAACACATCAGGAAACGGCAGCAGCCTCGAGGAAAACATCCGTCTGCCGGTGAAAGTGCAAGCAGGAGCGTTTTAAGCTTGCCCGGATCCCAGTGACTAATGAGCCCTCTAATGCTGCCGGCTGCATCTGGCCGAGCAGCGAGCGCTCTCTCTCCCCCCGGCTCCATCTGACAGCCCGGGGCTGCCTGCCCCCGATTACGTGCCGTGGCTAATGGAGGCTGGCGGCGGACCCGGGGGTTGCTACGTAAAGGTTAAATACAGGTCCTGCCTGCCAGGCGCTTCCCTCGAGTGGGCCCTGCGATTCTCCCTGGTAGCGAGGCAAGGGAGCATTTCCCGATAATACTCTTTATATCCTGCCCGCGGTCCCGGCTGCCTGCCTGCCCTTGCACCAAGTTTGATGGGTGGAAAATGGTACCCACGGTTCCCCGGGGGGATACAGGGAGAGGGATGCTCCCGAGAGACCGAGGAGGACGCTGCATCCTCGTCACAGACACGGAGGGGTCCCACATCCTCGGTGGGAGCCGCTGAGCTCCTAAATGGCATGGCTGGAAGCGCTCCTTGCTGGGAAAGACCCTGGGATTCAGCAGGTTGGGATGTCCCAGGTCGCTGGTCCGAGCCCTGCTAGAACGGCGCCAGCTTCAATGCGACCGACTGAGCTCGTGGAAAATCAACCGGCTGAAGGCGACAGCACGGGGACCCCTGTGCCGACCGCGGACGTCTCGCCGGCAGCGCCGGGGGGGGAGTAAAAAAAAAAATTTGGGGCCAGCGGCGGCTCATGCCGGTCCTGTGGATTCACTAGCGAGTCCATTAGGTTGGAGGCAGGATAGCGGAGAGATGGGATAAGGTGTTTTGGGCTGTCTCTGTCCTGATGGGGAAAACCAGCACCAGGGGAAGGAAAATATGGATTATTTATTGTGGTTCAGGCCACCTGCG
>NW_009205266.1:2080-3154 GCF_000690835.1 Fulmarus glacialis
GGTGGAGCAGATCCTGTCGGAGTTTCGGCTGAAGGAGGAGGACCTGAAGAAGGTGATGTACCGGATGCAAAAAGAGATGGACCGAGGGCTAAAGCTGGAGACGCACGAGGAAGCCTCTGTCAAAATGCTGCCCACCTACGTCCGCTCCACACCCGAGGGCTCAGGTACGGCACTGCCGGGCTGGACGGGCATCGTTCCCGGTCCTTTGCTATGTCACCTCTTCCCTGGACCTCGCTGAGCTCGGTGCGGGAGGCCAAGACCCACCTGAGCCCATCGCCTTGTGTGTCCCCCCCGGCTTTGCAGAGGTCGGAGATTTCTTGTCGCTGGACCTCGGCGGCACCAATTTCCGCGTGATGCTGGTGAAAGTGGGCGAGGGGGAGGAAGGGCAGTGGAAGGTGAAGACGAAGCACCAGATGTACTCCATCCCGGAGGATGCCATGACGGGGACGGCAGAGATGGTGAGCTGGGCACTCGGGGCATCCCATCCCCTCCCGCACGGTCCCCATCACCGGGCAGGGGCACACCGTGCTGCGTTTTGGTGGGGATGGCCGGCGGGTACATCCCTCATCCCTCCAGCTGGCAGAAGCCGGGGGATGGCAGGGAGGTGGCCATGCTCGGGGGACCCGTGGTGGGGACGGTGGCCGGCCGCAGGCTGTGGGAGGATGGGGGACATTCCCCGGCGAAGGCTGGACCTCCTCTTTTCCAGCTCTTCGACTACATCTCCGAGTGCATCTCCGATTTCCTGGACAAGCACCAGATGAAGCACAAAAAGCTGCCCCTGGGCTTCACCTTCTCCTTCCCCGTGCGGCACGAAGACATCGACAAGGTGAGGGGGTGGCCGGGCAGCACAAGGACTTGGGGGTCCCCATGACCCAGCTACACCCACAGCCCCATTTTGGTCTTACCCTGGCTCCAGGGCATCCTCCTGAACTGGACCAAGGGCTTCAAAGCCTCCGGCGCGGAAGGGAACAACGTGGTGGGGCTCCTGAGAGACGCCATCAAACGGCGAGGGGTGAGATGATCGTGTGGTTTGTGCTGGTGCTGCAGCAGCAGGGAGACCCCGGCACCCCCGGC
>NW_009205266.1:3187-3533 GCF_000690835.1 Fulmarus glacialis
CGCCCCCCCGGGCTGTCCCTGCGACGGGGCCACTGGAGCCCAGCGTGTCCCCGGGAAGGGTCATTCCACGTGTGTGCACATGCGTGTGTGTGACACATGCATTCTCGCCCTCGGGGACCCCTCGCCCCAGACCCCCCTGCTGTGGGACAGCCCGGACCCCCGGCAAGACGCCAATGGTCCCTCTCCCCTTCTCAGGACTTCGAGATGGACGTGGTGGCAATGGTGAACGACACGGTGGCCACGATGATCTCCTGCTACTATGAAGATCACCGGTGCGAGGTTGGGATGATTGTGGGTAAGACGGCCCCTTCCCACAGGGACACACGGCAGGCGAGGGGGGGGACCG
>NW_009205267.1:0-7389 GCF_000690835.1 Fulmarus glacialis
CTCCAGCTCCCGGGGGAGCAGCGGGGCTCTCCCCGGGTGCAGGCGTGCTGCCAGCTCCCTGGGCCAAGGGGCTTTTGCCGGAGCCCTCCCCGGGCCTGGTGGGGAGCCGGCGCGGCCGAGCAGACCAGCACCGACCACGGAGGAAGATGAGTTGGATGCTGGAGGGCAAGGACTAATCCTCTGCTGACTTGAAGAGCAGGGTGAGAAGCATCAGTCTGTGTGGGGAGAACATTCAGTTAACCTTAGTGCTTGGCATCTAGCAGTGCTTTGAAGCTGTTCTCCATTTTCTTTCTCAGAGTTAGCAGGCTGTAAGGAGTGTGCTCAGACTGTAACGCGTGAATCCCACCTAATACCTTACTTACTAAAAGCTCAGGAAAAAAAATGTAATTTGCCTGTTTGTCCTCAATAGTGACAAATAAAAACTCGCAGAAGGTGCAGTGGGGAAGAGCTGCTGCAGTGAGTTCAGCTCCTAGTATGGGGCAAACAAACCATTGAGGCGTATTAGGTAATTTTTTGTTTACCGTTTTAGCTTATTTTTCACTGTTTTACATCTAGTCTTTCTATATGCTTAATGTTAAGCAACAGAGTTAATCCTTTTGAATTAAGTAGAGCAACTGTAGGGAAGTAAAGTTGATCCCCTCACAAGGTTTTTGGGGAAAAAAGCTTAAATTTTGCTTGATTAACTTATACTTTCCAGTAGATGGCAGCATATATATTTAGAAAAAAAAGTAAAATCTTTAGAAACTATGAAGGAAATGCTTACAGAAGTCCAAAATATAATCTTTAGAATGTTGTTTACAAGTATCTATTTTTTATATAATCACCGAATATTTGATAACTATTGGTCTTAATGTTAATAAATCCTTTTAGAAATTGCTGTTGAGAAGCACACTAGGAGCTCAATAGAGAAAATTCAGTGAAGTGTGCACTAAGTGGAAGAAAGTCTCTATTTCTGACTGTAGGGTATTTTTCAGGCCCGAAACACAAATGAGAAAGGCAGGGGTGTGGGGCTGTTTTTTCCCCCAGGAAAATGAAGGCCTATGTCCCATGCTTTAGTTTAAAAGTAATGCTACAGTAAGGGTTTGATTCAAGTTCCTTGAGATCAAACGCACCTTGAGAAATGGTTGGGGTTTTTTTTGGTTTTTTGTTTTTTTTTTTAATATAGCCTGTGTTGCAGTGCTATTCAGAAACACCCGAGGATCTCACCTCTTGGGTTGTTGTACCGAGTGCTGTGGATTGCCTGCTGCGGGGAGATGCCTTGGCAGGCTGCGGCTCAGCCAAGGGGCTCACCTTGGCCCCGACGCGGAGGGACCCTGAGCAAGGCCAGCTCTCAGCATCGCTGGGGACTCTGACCCACAGAGGTCTAGCCTTGTAGTTTCGTACTGGTATGGAAATGAGGGTTTTTGTAACAAAATCTTGCGTGCTATGCATTCTCTGAAAAGTAATGCTAATGCAGGAAGACATGAAGGATTATTTTGTACTGCTCTTGGCAGTAGTTTCAATATTCCTGTTTTCCATTTATTGCCAGCACTTTCCTTTTCCCTTTACAATACTGTACTTTTTTTCTTCAATACATGGCTTTTGTTTCTGTTACACTTATTTATTATAAATACATTATTCTGCTACTGGTTGCACTAATATCTTTTGGGGACTTTTTCCTTCAAAGATAGGGAAGGAAAGAGGGAAAGAAAGGAGTTTTTCTTCTGCTTTTGGTGCTGGTCAGTGCTGCCCACAGAATGGGTGGATTGGCAGATTCTTTTATGAGACGCTCCTTCAAAAAACCATGCTTCATACTGCTGTCAGTGACTCTGACTTTTGAGGCTACAGGAAAGCTACCTAGATACCAAGGTATGTACTTGATTTTATGTAAGTCCATGCTGATAGCAGAGGTCACTTGCATTGGACGGGGCGTGGGTGTCCAAACTGATGCTGCACCTGCTGGTTGTCTGGCAGTTGCTGATGGGAAGCTGCTGCCGCGCTTGCAGGCGATGGCACGGCTCTTGGAGCAAGGTCACTAGCTTCATCTGTCAAAATCCCAACTGTCCCAAGACAAGTCCAGCCTGAGTTTGTCTTACCAGGGCAATGGAAGCCAACTGGGTGCATCACCCCTCTTCTCAAGCAGTGCTTTTACATAAAGTCATATGTGATCGGTTCACTAGAGAAACCACCTTGTTCTGTGCTTTAGAGGTCTGCCTGCACTTGTTGCTCCAAAATACTTTGCCTTCCTTGACCCTGGAGACGTGCTTGTAGGACATATGAGATTGCTCAGATTTTGAGAGGATGGAGAAACAAGGCAGGGACAAATGTTTGTGTTGGCAGGATGCAATGGTTAGGGTTGATATACTGTGGCTGGTTAATACCTGGCCTGGGGAGTTAGAAGCAGCTTGTGTCTTTATTGTTTATTTTTATTTTATAGCTTTTGGCAGATACCCAGAGAACAAGATGAGTCCCTTTTTTTGTTTTCTCCTATTACAAAAAACCCCCAACAACCCTATGCTATGCACCACTGAGTATATAAACATAAAAAATAGCCTCTGACACAAAGCAGTGCTCTGTTTCTGTAGGAATGCTGCGCACTTCTCGTGTGAACCAGGGAAGCGTTGTCATCCCCCGCTGACGAGTGGGGAGTGAAACCCCAGGGCATCCTGGCTCTTCTGCAAGCAATAAGTGGCTTCCCCTTAGAGACGCCTGGGCTGTGCCTGCCGTGCGGGAGTTGGAGTAACTTCCCAAGTCTCCAGCAGAACCAGGGGGTCGACATCCCGCGTTTGAGTCTGGTTTGTTATCCATTTCCTCTGTGGATTTGTTATTGAATTGGAGAAACCTGGCAGACACAAATGATGAACTCTGCACAAGGGTGAGTGGTTTTAGGTGATATAACTGGCATTTCTGTATTCCGTTTCCATGAACTCACATTGCTCCCTAAAATACTGGAATTCTGTGAGCGGCACAGCCCAGATAAATCTCAACATTTTCATTACATTTCTCAGAATTACAAGTTTTCACTAGCACTTAGACCAGTAAATGTCTATATTGCTGGGTTTTTTATAAAAAGAGTCAAGGCATTTACCCCAGTTGTAGAGGCTTTTGACTCTTTTGTATATTAAGCAGAGAATTCTGTTTTTCTAATTTTTTTTTTAAATCCACTGGTTGAATTCAAGACTACTAAAGCAGGACCTTCAGACCAAGAAACTTGAAGGGGGGTGGCAGTGAACTGTGCCATTCAGTCGCCTGTTCCTTCCACGTTGGCTTCAAGCACAGATGGAGCGTGGGTACCACAGATGCTACCAAAGACCAGCCAATCTTCATCCACCCTCGGGTATGGCTCGGGGCAGGAGGGCTCCCTGCTGACTGGAGGTGCTTTGAGAAATCTCATGTGTACATGAAACACACGAATGCACACCTGAACAAATACATAATATATTATATATACGTACACATATATAGGTACGCATACCTATGCGCACGCACACACTAGCTGCCTTCCCCCTTCATCTGAGGCCCTCCTGATGGGGTCCGATGTCTCTGTACTTGGAAGGAACCCCAGGCGTTGCGGCATGTCCTGCCCACTTATCTCCGTATGAACAGAATGAAACGAGTGGTCTATTACAGTGCTAAAAATCCTGTGTTGAGTGATTTGGTGTGCCCACAGCCTGCACGAATGTGCAGGAGACCTGGTCTGGCTCCCGGTAAGCCACACTGCCTTTCATTACTGTTTGCAAGAGAGAGCAGCATGGAGCAATCCTCCTGAGGCAGGTGGAGTGCGGGATGATGCTCTTGCTCTTCTCCATCTCTATTTTTCCCAAGAGTCTCTTAAAGATAAAGCTGTGAGGTGTATTTTACATACCTGTCTGTAGGGGATGTCGCCCTCGTGCTGTCAGGAGTCCCGCTGGCTGCCGGACTCGGTTCGTACCCGTTGGGGTTCTTCAGCCCACGGAGCCAGCATGCAGCGTACTGTACGTGACAGATAAGCCAGGTTCTCCCTGAACTCTTCTTGAGCAATTTCTCTAACGTATTAGGCATAAACAATCTTTCTTTCAGAGTCAGGCATGCATGTCTCATTCTAATTATTTTTTTCCCCTCTAACCCGTTTTTGTTCAAGTTGTTGCCACAAGCAGCGCTGATAATGTTCTCTTTCCATTGTTACTATAGAGAGGGGATCTGCTATAATTATTGCTTAAATTGAGGGTTTTTTCATTGAAAATGTTAAAATATCTGTGGATGCATGATAATAGATTCATACATCCACCAAATATGCCATTTTCAGGCCAGGCAGAGATGCTCCTTCCGTCTCTCGGTCATCCTGCTGTTGTGGGTGTGCAGGACAGGATCCGGCCACGCTGGGCGCGCAGGCAGGAGAGGAGGCATGAGACACAGCACAGGCGGGGGGCGAACAGCAGCATGTGAAGTGCTGCATCCTCCGTGCACACACACAGAGCTGCAGTGCTCATTGTCCTCTTGAGAGGCAGTCTGATTTCTCAGGCATTGTCATTAGCCAGCAGCAGGTAGCTTACCTCTTCTTCTGTGCCTTTCCAGAAGCACTGCGTTTACACTGCCAAAAAACATCTGAGAAAACACTGCTCCAGCAGCGCTGTCTGCTCGGTGGTTGAGTCATCACCCAGATAAAGCTGTCCCAGTGCTTGGGCACTTGGTGTAATGGGATTTAAAACTCTGCTGGTTGCTTGCAGTCAGACCGTGTCACTGGACAGTTGTGTTGCAACGTTTTCCAGGGCTAGAGCTGAGCTCTGATGTACGAGGTGTGTTCATCTCAGACCCGGCCTGACATTATGCTATTGGGAGTGCTATCAGCTTTCACATGTGGTTTAGTATTGCCTGTTTCAAATACAACTGTCCTTAAAGCTGGGTTAGCTTGCTGCCAGCCTGGACAGGGCTTATGTCAGCTTCCGTGCCAGCCTGTAACGCCATAAGCAGTTACGGGTGTGAGCAGGGGCAGACAGCTGAAGGTGGGTGGCAGCAGCAGAGAGGAGAAGCTGATGCCGGTAAGTCAGTCAAATTGCTGCTTTGACGAGGCTGCAGAAGCAAAACTTGAGCAAAGAGAGGCACAAAAGCCATGGGCCAAACTGTCATTTGATTTACCCTGGGGTTCTTGCTAGGACCTTGAAAATCTATTTTTCTCCCTTCAGAGTCCCTTTGTTTCTTTCTACAGAAAACGTTAAAGAGACGTCTCCTTGGACATGGAAGCACTGCCCGTGAATTGCCCCCCACATTGCTGTGGAGCAATGCTGCCCTCACCTTTGCTGCCTCAGCGTAAGCAGCAACAGCTTGAGAGCGGGAGGTAACGCAGGTTTTCTGTGTGTCTCCAGGGGATGCTGCTGCGGGGCCTCGGCTTTAGCGCGCGGTCTGCACAGCGTGTCGGCTGCTCCGTGTCTGCAGCACAAGCTGTGGTAGGATCCTTTCTCCTGATTATTTACTACGTGGGGTGTTAGGTGGTCACCCAGCCAACTAACAGGATAATGTGGCTTATCTTTTCCCCTTTTAACCAGTTTCCAGTGTGTTCCAGTCACAGGTGAAGCCCACAACCAGAAGGTCCTGTGCTTTTCCCACAAATCCAGGCAGATGTTGAACCTGTTGATACAAGACTTGCTGAGGCACAGCCTGAGTTGCAGCTCAGCAGCCTCCGTGGCATGTGAAGGCACTTCTTTAAGCCCCTGGGATTTAGGAGAATGACTATATGCATTCATTTCTGTAAATTGGGTTCCTGAGAAAATGAGATTTAAACGGTGATATGCTCTATTTGTCTAGGTTTTTCCCAAAGGTCTTTGGAAGCTCTTGGGTAAGGCAAAGTAACCTTGAAAGAAGGATGGAAATCTTTAAGATAATCAAGCGCCTGCTTTCAAAAACAGGTAGGAAGCTGGGTGGGTGGGAAATGACCGCAGCTCAGCCAAATGCTGATATGTTTATCTTCTGATGAAATTAGACCCTGAATGTGACCCCTCGTCTGAGGCCCTCCTGATGGGGTCCGATGTCTCTATACTTGCACAGTCTCAGTCAAGCCCATTTCAAACTTTTTGATGAATCTCCTATTTATTGGAAAAAAAAATCATCTTACTCTTGCATGACCAACAAAGGAGATCTGTCTGGTCTGTATCGGTGGCCACTGCGAAGACACATGGAAACACTTTCACGGCAGCTACTTTTCCCTTTAAAAAAAGAAAAAAAGTAAAAAGAATTACAAATAATTCTCTCTTTTCCTATCCCTGTCTTTAATAAAAGCCTAATGAAACTATGTCAAAATGGGTGAGTAACTGTTAGATGTATAATTAAACCTTCCTGTGTAATATGGGGCACTGCAAGATCAAATGAATTATGAGATTTCCCTTCTGGATATATTACCTTACTGAAAGCTGTCAATATTTTTTAACAAGAAAGACTGAAAGGATGTGGGTTTTTCAAAGAATGGTAAAGTTGTAAGCTACTCAGCTGTCTAATATTAAGTCTGAAAGAAAAAAAGTGAAGTCTATAAAATATTATTTGTTGTATTGACACTTGAGACCAGGCAATGTCTTTAGCTGACTGGATACAGTATGTCTTAAGTGGTGGTGTTGTGAGCCCTTTGTTTACAAGTTCATTGCCAAGATTTGGTCCTGTAATGTTTTCTGGTTAATAAAAAGATGAAGAATGTGATCGATGGCATTTTAGATGCAAACAATGGATGCTTGATTTTGCCCTCTTTATCGCATCCTTAAGGGAAGAAGAAATAGTTATGAGGAGCCCTTCACAGCTGGGGAACGAAATGAGGCTCTGGGAAGACTTTTGAATGCGGCTCTAAACAGACACTGCAAAAGAGCAAAGCAGCTTCTAAGGTGCAGGGAAAAATAAATATTTTTAAAGAATTTCAGCATATTTAACATAAAACATGGTGATTTATAGGAGTCTAATTATTACAATCATTAAAAGACCATGATTATCATTAAAAGGCTATTATCAGAAATGAAATGCTAAAAACAAATGGTATATATTAAAAAGGATCATACATATTTCATAGAAATATTATACTGCAAAATAAGTTGTCACGTAGCCATGGCAATGACTTTTAAGTTGCCCTTTTTGATGCCTTAATGCACTGCTCTGCATGTTTTGGTGTCAAGCCTCTGAATGAACATGCCCAGCACTCAAAAGCTCCAACTGAGAATGAGTATAAAGGGGCAATTATACACCTAACTGGTCACTAGCGTATATAAATACTGTTTACTGGCACAGGACACGTCCTTCGGAGTTGTGGGTGTTTAAACAGAAGCTGGCAGTTGTGGACGATCTGTCCATTTTTCGTCTCCCAGGACGTCGGTGGGAGCGGCTGGTGGCAGCTCAGCCCCACCGGCCCTGCTGCGGTCCCTGCCGCGCATCCCGGCCAGACGGTCCCCTCGCCTCCCC
>NW_009205268.1:0-226 GCF_000690835.1 Fulmarus glacialis
CCCGGCAGCCCTGCAGCCCCACGGTCCCTTGGTGCCTGTTCCCATGGTGCGCGGGAGCGGCGAGCGCCGGCCGTGCCCTCGCTCCCTGCCCTGTCGCCGTCTCTTCCCGCTTTCTTCTCTTTTTTTTTTCCCTCCCAACACCTCCCCGAGGAACGCACGGAGAGGAGGAAGCACAATTTCCCATTGTGAGCATCTTTCTCTTTATTGTTCTGCTCGGCAAAACACA
>NW_009205268.1:539-1510 GCF_000690835.1 Fulmarus glacialis
GTCATCATCACCGTGGGGCCGGGATGCTGCTGGGAGCAAAACAAGGCCACACAATGGGGCTGTGTTCTGGGCTCCCTTATCTTCTCCCTCCCCCAGGGTCCATCTCCAGGGGTGGAGGAAGCTCTTCTCAAAGGAAACACAAGACAAGCAGCGTCTGTCCCCGGCACCAAAGGACACAGCGATCCCAGCTTCGCCGTGGCACGCACGGCAGAGAAAACAAACCTCCCCGGGGGGAAGCGGCACCAGGGTGTGCGTTGGCTCCCCGGCCCCTCGCCCCCAGCCCCTGTTCAAATTTGGCTGGTTGTACGGAGGGGTTAATGCAATAACCTGCCCTAATTTTGATGCCAGCAGGCTGGACTGGAAGCCTCTGAGGCTCTCCCAGCTCAAAACGGTCAGTGTTTTGGCTCATTTTAATGAGCAAAAGGCAGCCAGAGCTTTGCTCCCCCCATGCAGAAAAACGCTAAACCACAGCAGCACAGCACATTCCACTCCCGCATCTCCCCACAGTTATTTTGTGGGTCCGAGGCTGGTCAGAGAGCGCCCGTGATCTCTCTCCATCACACTCCCTGCTACTTCCTACGCCCACTGCTGCAAAAGCGGATCCTGGCCCCGGGCAGCGGCTCAGGGCTCCTTGGCCGGAGGATGCTCTTTCCCAGCTCTGTGGTACCACGAAGGAGCTGAGTCGTTTCTTGCATTTTTCCCAAGTGAAGGCAATAGCTGCACCCCTCGGCTCTCACAAAACCACAGCGTGAAGCAGGACACTCGCCGGGGCCTCCAAAAGTGACTCATTCCCCTTCCCGATCCCGTTGGCGTCAGGGCATGACCCCAGCCCGATGCTGCTTATCTGAGATCATAATTTGGCCCGACGCTGTGGAAAGGAGTTACCCGAGTCACTTCCCAAACACACGCTGTGTTTTACTTCTCGGCTCCTTTTCTTTTCCTCTCCCTTTTTGGGATTTGTACCCGCTCTC
>NW_009205269.1:0-232 GCF_000690835.1 Fulmarus glacialis
TTACTGTCCCTTTTTCACCCCCGGGCCCCCCCCCGCCGTTAAACTTTTCGCATGCATATTCAATGAATTAAACCCAAGCTCTCGCCCAGCCGAGGGGAATGGTTTTAATGCGGTTTAAAATAAATTAATAAGAGTTTGGATCGATTCCTCACCGAGGCGCGGAGGGGACGCGCTGCGCGCAGCCGGGCCGGGGGTAACTTTGTCGGAGGGTGGCGAGTCCCCGGCATCACCG
>NW_009205270.1:0-15293 GCF_000690835.1 Fulmarus glacialis
AGCTGGCCCTGCCCAGTCCAAACCCTTACTTACCGTAGAGGGGGATAAAGTCCCTGTGGTGCACATAAAAAATGTGCTGGGGAAGACAGGCTGGGTTAATCCTGCCTCTGCCAAGGGAAAACCCATCCGTGGGATTGCTTTTGCTCAAGGACCTGGGTGCACTTTGTGGGTAATGCCAAAAGATGAGGAAGTCCGGTGTGTACCTCAAGGGGATTTGATTTTGGGTGAAAATAGCCAATGAAGTGGATTGTATGATGTTAATTGCTGTATCATCCTGTATGTCATCACTTCTATGGTTGCTATATGCCATACCAATTATATTGCAGTAAGAATCACCCAGATTAGTGAAGAATGAATTCCGATGAAACCGAGCAAAGTGCAACGATGATAGAACCGGACGAGTGCAGTGACAACAGAACCAGAACTGGCCTCAGCATGCAACAATCCAACACCACACACCATCTCTCCTGCCCTGAAAGACTGTTATGACAGCTGGAGCCCAAAGGCCTGGACTAAATGAACTCAACGGACATTTTAGAGGAATGGCCCATAGACAAAAGGAATGATATCTGTGTGCATATATCAAAAGGCAGGAAAAGTGGTGATGATTAATTGGAGTGTATTGGAAAATGTGAGACCTGAGCATGACATAGATGGTATAGAATAAGGGGTGGATACTGTCCTGGTTCCGGCCGGCACAGAGTTAACTTTCTTCCCAGTAGCTGGGGGTGGGGGGGGTGCTGTGTTTCGGGTTTGGTATGAGAAGAGCGTTGATGGCCCATTGATGCTTTGTTGTTGCTGGGTGGTGCTTGCACTGGGGACTTTTTGTTTCTCTTTTTGGCCTCCCATGCCCTGCCAAGTGCAGGGGAAGCTGTGGGGGGGAGAGCATAGCTGGGGTGTTTCACCCAGCTGGCCAATGAGGTATTCTGTACCATGTGACATCATGCTCAGTATAAAACCTAGGGGTGGGGGGGGCTCTCCCCCCTATTAGTGACACGCAGTCCACGAGTGGTGAGCAGTTGCATTGTGCGTCGCCTGCTTTGTATATTCTCTTATTGTTGTTTTTATCATTGTTATTATTACTGTTCTGCTTTGTTTTATTTCCATTATTAAACTGTTTTTATCTCAACCCACAAGTTTTCCTACTTGTGCCCTCCCGATTCACTCCCCCATCCTACCGGAGAGGGGGGCTGAGCGAGCAGCTGTGTGGTGTTTAGTTGCTGGCTGGGGTTAAAGCACAACAGCATGTTTTCTATGTTTCATCTTGGCTTTTTTTCCTGATAGGATGATAGGGGATTCAAACAAATTAACTTTTTTCACAAAAAGCAGTATTTTTGCTAAACTTTTTTTTAATTGTAGATGTAATATTTTCTTTTTTTTTCTTTAAAAACATATTTGTATTTACTGAAAAAGTTCTCGGCATGTTTTATTCTTGTAAATATTAACCTTGCTAATAATATTTTTTTCCACATTTTGCAATTTCAGAGTCACACAAAATTCCCAAAATAACTGCCTAAAAGGATAATCATGTCATTTGTGGGGAATAGTGCAGTTATGGAATATGGCTATAAATGTGTTCATATGTATCCTAGGTACATAGGTCATACAATATCTGAATATGCTAGTCCAGCTTTGTGTAATAGCCTGTTAGGATGTAGCAGTGTTCAGTGATCTGGTCTCACAGATAGTAGTGCTGCAATTTTTTGAAACAATTGCCCTATGTGCCCTCAAATGTGGCTTTTATATGTTCCTGGATACCAAATTCATGAAGCCCATGTCACAGACAATCATTCCCACTGAGAATAAAGTAAGCGTATCACAGCACTGAGGTGATGATTACCCAAGTCATGTTATGTTCAGAGCCACAGCAAGACATTTTGATACCTTTATTTTTACAACTTCATCGGGCTCCTTCTGACTCAATCCACCTTCGTGGATCTGAATCTGCTTTTGCTGTGGCATCAGCATATTTGTCTCTATTGACATCCCCTTTCTAAGTCTCCACTCCAGGTAAGGTCAAGAAAAGGGACGATAAAGTGGGTGTCATACCTTCTGAGTGGATTCACAGAAGGTAGATTCACAAAGGGATATAAATGCTTAATTGACTTCTAAGTACCCAAGGCAAATTTGAGCAATCATTAAGATGCTTAGAACTTTGTGCTTTCACATTTTTATTGGTAAGAAGATCCTGACAAATAAGTTTCTGCCAATGTCCATGTTCAAAATAGTCTAAACGTTAAGAATGGTAAGCAGCTTGGTTCCTAAAGACTTGGCTAGATTTGTTGTGTAGGTGTTTACCAGTCCAATTTCTCAGGTGTGCACAGGAAGTCCAGCCTCTCAGCAAACTCACTGCCAGGATTAGATGATGAGGTCTCTTCCTCTAACGGCCCACACTCAGTAGTCCTAGAAGTAAAATACTCATCTGGAAATTAGCATACTAGGTTTTATTCCTCCCCTTGCTTGCTTTGGCCTTGACTTAATCACTGGTGTGTAACAAGATGTTGTGGGTCAAATTTTCCTCTTGAAATTCTTTTGCTTTGTATTAAAAACTTAAATATTTATTGATCAGACATAGAATCTGTCCCATGAGAAAGGTCTAGGCTATAAATTTCTATTTTTTATACAGCAGAAGAACATTTGTCATTAATCACTTTGCGATACCTTAAACCACAGTACACTAGAGTTGGTTTGTCTGGATTCAGATCCTGGCTTGAAACAATGACAACAGGGGATTTGAATCTAGATATTCTCTTTGAATGTTTTACCTATTATATTGCTGTAGACCATTCCTCTGCCCCCAGTCCCACATAAACCTGGAGGAAAACTCTAACTATGTGTTCTGTGTGAAAACAGGTTTCTCTTTCCAGCCCCTTTACCTGAATCTTAAGATAACTTTCACAGCATATCTATGTCACTAGTTAGGTACCTCATCAGCTACTTCATATATGAGTTCCCTCCCTCAGCTGCATTATGTTGACTTTGTGAAATCCCATTCTTAATATCAGCTCTGAGATCTTTCCCCTACAGATAAAGAACTTGTGTATTTCTGAATCAACACTTTCAATTCAGCATTTCACAGTCATCAGTTTAATGATGGACATACATATCTCTGGTGCATTAGTTCCCCTTTCCATGCAGTTCTGCCAATGCAAAAATAGAGAACTGTGGGAAATACAGCCCCTTAGGATCACTGTAAACACTGATTCATTCCACCAGATGGTATCCTTTCACTTAAATAAGAAAGAATAGTTTCAGTAGCACAGATCTTAGGTTGTTTGATTTTGGCATTGGTCTCTGGGGACTTATTTCAAAGCTATAGATGGCAAATATGACTACTGTGATGGTTTCCACTGTGCATCCAAAATACCATAGTAGGACAGTGATCAGTCTTCTTACAGGTTAAAAGATTGTGTCAGAGACAGTGATATCACTCTGAATCCTGGAAGTTTTAATTTATAATTAGTACAGGTATTGCTGGGACAACTAAGGGAAAAAAGTTGTTAGATGTTTGCTTCAGGAACAATCCAAGTTTCCTCCACTTTTGGTGTGTGCTAAGGCTACAACAGGGTCCCATATAAAGCTGTTCCCAAAACAAGATCATGAATGCTGCCTCTGACAGGTGAAAGAAGAAAAATAATTAAGTCTGAGCATGTATATTGTATTTGCTCTTTTTCCAGAAATAAAAATTCCAGCAGTCACAAATACAAAAAAAAAACCGCTTTACTTGGTTACACTAAACATTTTCTGTTGTATTCTGGAAACAAAATATCAAAAGGTACAATAAAACATACAAGGGTAAATAAAAAGACAGTTGTTGTATATGACAGTATCCTGTCTAATAGAATAAGAAAAACTTCCACCTGAGTCAGTTTGAAACTTTCTGTGTATTTTCAACAGATACACTCCAAAAAAAGGTTTGCTTGAAATTTCTTGCAGGAAGGAGATTGGTTTTCAACATAGATTTAGCTGTTACAGAGATCTGTGCTATTGGTTTAAGAGAAACGTGTGAAATGGACCCATATAGGGGCATGCTCATTGACTACTGAGGCAGAAATGAGGATGTGGACAGCTTGGTGTGTGGCCATGTACTTCTTTGGAGCAAGTAAGGCATAAATAGAGCCATGATACTTGCTCTGCTCTGGGAGAATGTAGCTTACTTGTTTTACTGTGTTTTGCTTTGTTTTGTCTTACAGGAGCTAAAATCACCCAAACCTCAAGTCTTGTACTGAAAGAAGATGAGAAAGCTACTCTGACATGCAGTCAAAACGATAATCACAATTTTATGTATTGGTATCTGCAGCAGCCAGGGAAGGGGCTGCAATTGCTCTATTATTCCGCTGGTGCAAAACAGGAGCAAGAGGGTGTCATTCACACTGGATACAAAGCTAACCGTTCAAACCTCACAGACTTCTATTTGGATATTTTTTCTGTGAAGATGAACCATTCAGCTGTCTATTTCTGTGCTAGCAGTTTGGACACAACACTTCAAAGTCACTTGCTTTCTTTACATAAACCTCTCTCCTTTCCAGCACCTTCCCTCAGAAGGGAGCTGCTCTCAGCACAGGAAAAGGGTATGTAGGCCTATTGACAAACCAGATAGATATTGCTGAGGAGTTGGAACAAGAGAGGCAGAATAGGTCTCTGAAGTGCAAGTTAATTGCTGAACTCCTCTTTTCTGATCAACTATTTATTCTCTATCTCATCAGAACAATCAATAAAGATTGTTAATCAAATGCAGACATAAAATAAAGGAAATGGAAACTGCAATCTATACAGTCACAAATTATTGTCCCCTAGGCCATTTTCTTACCTGACACAGACAGTTACTTGAAATATACACATGTCTAAGTCTGAAATACTTTAGAGATAGTGACTTGTATGTGCACTCTCATTCCTCCACGAATATTAAGCCACAATGCTTTCCACTGTGCTTGGAAAGGTTACCCTAATCACAAGAAATCTGTAGAACTAAGATTGTCAACAGTAATGAGAAGGAGCCTGAACAAAAGATGATACAAGTTAAACAGAACTAATATGCCACAGATTGGATTAAAATGGTGAAAGAGCAGCCATTACCATGGTCTACACATGCATAGACACAGTCCTGAAAAGCTACATGTGTATGGAGGATATAAAGAAGAAAGGGAGGTAGTACAAAGTAGTATGCAACTTAGAATGAATTCACATTAAAAAAAAATAAAATGTAGATTTTCATTTATTCAGAAATTGTTCTGACTATCCAGTTTTCTTCATAGTGAAGCACATGCCACTATGTGTGTCACATCTATTGCTTTATGCCTCGTACTTATACCTCTCTCACAGCCTAATAAGCAGCAACACAGTCTATATTAATCTGGTTTATTCCTTCTCTCTATGGATGAGTTCTGAGGTTTTTTTCTCCCAGGTAACATTGTGATGTTCCTCATTCAAAGTCTTGTAGTTCTCTCTGACTTTGAGCTAAGCCCTAATATGAACTCTGCTCCAGAAAGCATCCATATTTTGAAGACAAAAATGCAGAGGGATGAACAAGCAGGATGTGAAAGTAATTTCATTTATATAATAATTGTATAATCTCTCCCTAATAGAATATTTCAGACTTGGCATGAAGAGTCTTGTGTCTCACACATAGAGACCTACCAGTGTCTTTCCAGCACCACCATTCCCCCAGATAGTGTCATTGATGCAATGGAATTAGTCATAGCATGAAGTACTCTTTGGTGTAAGTATTCCATCATGATAATACAACAAATTGTCCTAAATTGTCCTACTGCAAGAAAGCACTAAGCAAAGTCCTTGTGATGTGTAAAATTCACCTGCATAATTTGCTAGTTCTGAAATAAATGAGAATAATAATCTGTTTCCAGACAGGGTGTTTTGGAAAGGTTTAAAGAAAGGATGTAGAATTTCTGTAATTACAGACACAGCATCCACATTCTGAGATTATCCTTATCCCAATCTGAATTATGTCAAATTATATTGCAAATGCTATAGGGCAAAGGAGTATCAATATTACTACATATGCAGGATAAGCAGGATAAGCATACTGAACTTATAGGGAAAAATTCAATTTCTGGTTATTATGCAGCAGCATTTCTTCATTGGCAAAGGAGTTATTGAATTACAGGCACATCCCCTGAGGAAAAGGTGAAAGAACCTTTATCTGAGTCATTTAAATATCAACTGACTGGCTAGGGAGCAGCTTTGCAGAAAAGCAATTGAACACGAGTAAGCAGCAAGCCCTTTCAGCAATGAAGGCTAATTACATTTTTGGTTGCATTAGCAAGAATGCAGTTAGCATGTTGAAGCACTTGTGAGGCTATATTTGGAATACTATCTCTACTATCCCCCCCACACCCTCTCCCAGCCCCAGTACAACAGAGATATCAACAAATTGTAGAGAGTTCAGCAGAGGGTCACTAAGATGATCAGGGGACTGGAGCAGAAACATAAGAGGAGAGGCTGAAGGAATTGATTTTGTTCATCTTGGAGAGGAGGTGGCTAAAGAATGGCTATTGGCGTGACTCTGACTACCTAAACAGAGTTGGAGTCTTAGAAGGGCACAGTGGAAGCCAGTGTGAACAAGCTGCTGCAAGATAAACTCTGATTAGACATAACAAAAAAATGCTTCCTCTTGAGGGTGCTTCAGCACTGGAACAGATTTCTCAGAGAGCTTGTCAAATGTCTGTCCTTGAAGATACTCAGAAATCACCCGGACAAAGCTCTGAGCAACACGATCTAGCTTTGGAGTTAGCCCTGTTTTGAATAGGAATTTGGATTGAGAGATCTCCAGAAGTCCTCTCCCATCAAAATTTTTCTACAAGTATATGATTTTTATTATCTTGTTTTGCTGTTTTGAGATACCTAGGAAAAGCGTGTTGGTTTTTTTTTTTTTTTAATTTGTAAAAGCAGGTCAGCAACTCCCCAAAACCCACAAGTCTTTCGTTTTTTGTGGGTTGCACAACAGAAACAGCAGCTGCACATGCAAAACCCATCAGCAGACTTCAGTAACAAGAAGATTGTGTGATAATATGAGACAAAAAACCCACCAGCTTTCATAAGGCCTGTATGTGCCACTATTTCTGTCCAACTGTAATATGGTGAACAGAGCTGCACCCTGTGCCTCATCCTGAGAGGCTGGGCTGGTGTTGTGGTAAGAGACGCTGATGTGTTATCAAAACGGTTTTTTGAGTAAATGTCAAACCGCATCCTGTTTTGGCTAAAATTCAACTGCTATTCCCTTAAAGAGATATTTTCAAGCACATTTTGGCACATCATCTGCTCTGATTCTGAGGTACCATTTTCTGCTGAGGCCTTCGGAGATATTTCCCCCTTCTGTTGAAGACCCTGGCTATGCTAGACAGAAGCTCCCTTCAGGGTCTCCACTCCATGCCTCCTAGTCCTTCTGCCTTGCTATTGCATTCCCAGATGTTCTGCTTCCAAAGCTCCACAAGCACTCCTCTGTCTTGGCCTGTGTTATTCGACCCGTATTTAGGATACATCTATACATAAAAGGTATGGCTCTGTTCTCCTTTTATTCCCGAGTGAGCTGCCTCTGAATTACCAATAGTTTAACTTGTGCCATAAGGTAATAGCTTAATGAGATGCCAAGTAGGTGAAAGATCTCCAGAAACACTCTCCAGGATTAGTAATGCTTTGGTTTTACAGTTTATGCTGCACAGAAATGGTGCCTGGTGCCCACAAACACAGCTTTAAAGAACGACCCCCTGGTTCCCCTTCCTCCTCCCCCACAGATTAGATTCTCTTCCCTTTTTCTGAGATGCATCCTTTTTTTCTTTCCTCCTTTGCTTTTCTGTCTTTCTTATTTGTGTTATTTTCTTATACTTCTTAATTTTCCTTTTTACTCTTTTCTTTAAAAATACCACACATTTTGATAATACTTCATTCATTGTCTTGTGCAATGGAGTTCTTACCCACTTTTTTGCCTAAAACTGTGCCCTTCATTCTCACTATTCTGCTGATTAGGAGAACTTGTTCAGTGCTCATTTGAACAAGTTATAACTTGGCTGCCCTTAGCTGAAATACCATGTTAACTAGTAATTTTATTAGACTTTTCATATTCACATTGGTATGACTGATTAGGAAGTTGTCTGAAGAATGAGAAGTTGGGGGCATCAAATGAAACTGGATTTGGACTCTTTCTTATGGGAATATAGTTTATTCTAATTCTATATTTAAGGAGATAACGTACTGTAGTATGTGGAGTCAGTGACTTAGCAAAGTGTTCTAACGTACCAACACTTAGCAAAGTGTATCAACATACATCTTTATGCTACAGGTAGGTCTGCTGCTCTAAGTGATATTTTTATGCTGAAATATTGAGTTTGAGCAGCCAGCCTCACGGAAGATTTCATGACAGTAGAGAATTTGGATGTTCACATCCATGCATGTCTATTCAACAAGAACATGAATGCATGTGTCCGCACATGTACAATCCTGCACCCTATACAGGCATGAATAGCTGTGCCTGCCAGCAAATGCAAACACAGGACACATTAAGACACATACACACAAGACACATCTCTCTTTGCACAAACAGCTGTATGTATAGATAAACTTACAGTCAAGAGAGGAAAAAAATTAATCGTTTAATTTACCTTTGAAGATACTATAATCTAAAAACCAAAGAAAATAAATAGGAGATATTATTTGAGCCCAGATATGTATCAGCACCTCTTTTAAAGTGCTCTGTTTGTACAATCACGTGTATAATAGAGGGTGGGTGTGGGAATAAGAATTACATGGCTCATAGCAAGTTTGGAGAAGAACAGGATCGGATTCCTGAGCTTGGTCTCAATTTCCTGGGGACTGACAGATCTGAATTAAGTGTAGTAGACTGGCAAGAAACATGCCTTCAGTAATGACTGCTTATTCTAGATATAGGATCCTACAGAGAATGAACCCCACACCCACATATATTTTACTCACCACCTCAGCAAGTCTGCAGATGACACCAAGCTGAGTGGTGCGGTTGACACGCCTGAGGGATGGGATGCCATCCAGAGGGACCTGGGCAAGCTCGAGAAGTGGGCCCGTGTGAACCTCATGAGGTTCAACAAGGCCAAGTGCAAGGTCCTGCACCTGGGTCAGGGCAACCCCCAGTATCAATACAGACTAGGGGATGAAGGCAGCTCTTCTGAGAAGGACTTGGGGATACTGATAGATGAAAAGCTGGACATGAGCTGACAATGTGCACTCGCAGCCCAGAAGGCCAACCGTATCCTGGGCTGCATCAAAAGAAGCATGGCCAGCAGGTCGAGGGAGGTGATTCTGCCCCTTAACTCTGCTCTGGTGAGACCCCACCTGGAGTACTGCGTCCAGCTCTGGAACCCTCAGCACAAGAAAGACATAGACCTGTTGGAGCAGGTCCAGAGGAGGGTCAAGATAATGATCAGGGTGATGGAACACCTCTCCTATGAAGAAAGGCTAAGAGAGCTGGGGTTCAGCCTGGAGAAGAGAAGGCTTCAAGGAGACCTTATTGCAGTCTTTCAGTACTTAAAGGGGGCTTATAAGAAAGATGGTGACAAACTTTTGAGCAGGGCCTGTTGCGACAGGACAAGGGGTAATGGTTTGAAATGAAAAGATTTAGATTAGACTAAATATAAGGAAGAAATTTTTTACAATGAGGGTGGTGAAACACTGGAACAGGTTGCTATGAACAGGTTCTATGAACATTACCATAGATGAATTTGTGTATCGATTCCAGTGTTCCATTCTGAAAAAATTGGCAACACACTCAAAAGGGTTTAAAGGGTTGAACCATTCCTGGGCTGAGATCCTTAATCGGATGATCAATGAATAGGTACTCCCATTCCGTGTGGAAAACTCATCTGTCCCCACACCTTCTGTCCTCTTAGCACCATTCACCTTCCAGACCAGATTCAGGTGGTCAGGATAGAAACCAGAGGCCAGGCATACCAGCGTGGCCTTGCTCTTCTGTTGGATCTCTTGCTTTGATGGGGAAAAGATGGCCACAGCTGGAGATAGGATTTCATCGTTCTTCCCTGAAACAGAAAGCAATAAGCAATACGGCCCAGAGCCTTCACCCTCATATGTCTAAATAGCAGACCATGTGGGTTTTTTGTAGAAATATGTGTGTTGCAGGCTGGATGCTGAATTCGAGATTCAATGTGACTTACAGCGCTGAGCATGCAGGATCATGTCAGTCTAAATGACAATTATATTTACATTAAATTTTAATTGTCTTTCCAACATAGTATGTACTAAATATGCCATGCTATATTTGCCATTTAAATTAAAATAAATACGTTTTTGAACAGAACGTGGCTCCAGGATTTAAAATATAAAGGTACAAAACTTTTTCTCTGGATACTGACCAAATAGCCGAGCTTACTAAAACTAAGGTACTAATTGAAAAAAGAATTTAATTTGCTGGTTTGTTGTCCTAAGCTATACAATGAGTAGTGGGCAAACTGATCTTCTGCATTCACCCTCTATTGTCTTTATCTCTTTCTGTGTATGTCCATCTCCTCAGCTCCTGAGTCAAGATTTTTCTAAAATTTCTTGGCTTATTTCACCTCAATCTTTTCTTCTCCTTATCCTACAGGTTTAAAAATAAAAATAAACAAGCAAATAAATTGACCCCCCCAAACCTATAACCTACAAAATCTTTAACCTACAAAGTTTCCAAAAGAACCAAGACTGAATGTGTTTTGTTATTTAGCAAAGAAATAGTAGGCCGTGTTTTCTTACCCAAGTCAGTCAGCTCAGTTCCTGTCACAAAATGTTGCTCATATCCAGAGCACAAAGAGATAATAGAGTAATAAATCTCACACCCCACACACCTATTGAGCAAAATAAGGATTTAAATTGTGAAGGCTTGCTTCTGCACTACTAATGCCATTTCCACTCTGCTTGAGGAAAAATAAGTGCGCTAGATCCTTGGTGTCTTCTCTTGGTGCCAAAAAGGACACAAAATAAAAGTTTATTAGATTATGAAAAGAAGCAAATGGTACTTCAACTGTGTTTCTCATGCCAATGTCACAGGACTTGTCGGCTCCATCATTTCTATTAAAACTAACTCCTATTTTTTCCTTGCATAAACTCATGGCAATGCAGAAAGAATTGAGATCAGAAAAAACAGGGCTAAATGCTAGACAATAATTCCTCTTGCCGAAAGTCTGTTTGCCTGTGTCTGAAAATATGAATGCTTGAGTTTTGTGGTTCTGTGTGTGCGTTATGTATGAATATTTCCCTTGCTACAGAAACGTTCTGTGATATACCCTCTTTAATTCAGATTCTTCCTATTTAGCTTTTCTTATGCCCTCATTAGATGACTTTACAGAATTATCTCCCACATCAGCATGTATAGTTTTTTCTGATTTTCTTTCTCAGACTCATTTGACCATCTCCTTCTCCGCTCTTTGTCTTTCCCCATCTGTCTGCTAGGAATCCAGTGTATACATCTGAAATCTGAATAGCCAGACAGGATGATAGACAGCTTAGAGATGTCATGGTAAAAATAACTTCAATGACTCTGAATAGTGCATAAGAAACCAGACTGAAACTAAAAATGAAGGGTAGAATTTTGACTCTAATGAAATTAGTGGAAGCTTTATCACTCGTTTCAATGAAACTAGCATTTTAACATTTGGTTTTCTATTTTCGCTTCATGGATCCAGTGTTATACTTCAGGGTCAGCACTAGGTTGCCTGCACCTTACTTGAGAAAAATGGCATTTTCCCAGTTTTCATGTAGCTGGACATGCAGGTCATTTCTCAAAAATGGTATCTGGATCCTACCTTCTGAAAGCACAAATGCTGTCAATTAGGAAATGCATAGATGATATCACACTATCTACAGCTGCAAATTGGTTTTCTTCAGCAATATATCAATTTTCACTAGAACCAGAACACAGTAGGTTTGTTCACTCATGCACAAATGCACTTTGGCACCAAAATTGCCATCTGCTTACGTGTTTTTAAACGTGCTGTGTTGCCTGGCTCTTTTCTCTCTATCTTCTCCTAGAGAAGCCCAGTGAGGATCACCAGATTCTACTGATTTAGGTCCATCAAAAATTCCCTTTCTTTTTTTTCCAGAATCTTAAAGGAATTCTCTGGTATTTGCCATATTTCTTTCTTACATAGAACATACATTTAGTTGTGTCACTCCTCCAAAATGTAGTTTGTCTGCTCCAAAACACTTATCCCCAAGCTTCTCCCATTCACTTTGACGAAGCTCCGCCATAATCACTCTGAAAGTCTCTATGTGAGAACAAAATTGATCAGGACTTTTTTGAGAGACTTGATAAATGCAGACATTTTCACCAAATGTCCTTATAGATTATATTAATCCTAATGTGCTCCAGAAAGAGCTGGAATTATTTTTTATATTCCATTCTGCTGTGCTCTAGTCTACCCTAACTTTATAGAGTATGAATAATGAGGCATCTTGGGAAAAGAACCCATCATCTAAATTCAAAGACTTCCCTCTTTGTTTACCCTTGTCACACTCCCAGAATCTTGCCCCTTGCACAACCTAATACACTCCTCATGATTCCCACTTGCTCAGAACTATTACTTTTGTTCCTTCTCAAAAATACTGGATATTGGCAGAGCACAGCCTCACAGTGTAATATCAAAACTACTCACACCTGTCCTGGGCTGCTGTCCAGTGATAACCATGTTAAACCTTCAAATACCATTTTTTTTGCAGAGTAGTAGCCAAAGGTGTGCTGAAAAGAAGGTATATCAGTCTGTCTAAGTAGTACTTGGTTGTTAAATATTTTGCATTGTTTTCTAATGATGATTTGGATCACAGCATTAAAAACAACCCCTCATTTCTCTATCATTAGTAAAACACTTTATTGTCTGGTGCTGTAGTTTGACATCAATATCCTCACAATTTTTAGGAATCATGATATATATTGTAAGATCCAGTCTCTTTCATTTGGACCCACTCTCGCTTTCTTTCCCTCCAGCCTCCACATCTTTTGCCAAGTCCTTATGAATACCTGTACATCCTTCCCAGTCCTACTTCTGCCTTTTTCTTTTTCATGGACACACATTCCATTTGGATATGAGAGTGGGAGATAGATTGTAGGAATAAGAGGGAATCACAATGATTAGTTCATTCTGAAGGCAATTTAATTCTAGGGAAAAGACTTGGTCAATCATACAGTTCATTTCTGGTAGAATAGAGCCAGTAGACTCAGCGAACACTGAGTAGAGTCTCTAGGAGTTCTCTGCATTGTAGAGGTAGTACATATTGTTCCAGAATACACTTAGCTGACTTGAGGTCTCTTCTTCTTTGGTCTTGTCTCATCCTTCTCACTCCCTTCAGTTTATTCTATTAAGCTTGCTTGCTTGCTCGCTTTCTCCAGAGTTTTATTAATCTGACAAATTAACACCAACCTGTCCTATTCACAGGGCAAATTTAATAACAATAATTCAATTGGTTAATTTGTCCCCTTCTTCTTCACCGTTCCTACTATCTCCCTCTTTCTTAACCTGTCTTTCCTGAAACACCATCTCTAGCCTTATGAAGTGAAGCTCTGCTGACTCAAACCCTTCCACTGCACTTTTTTTTTTCCTTACCTAGAACAGTGATCCATGTTCCTTTTTCAAAATACAGTATTACTGCTGACCTTCATATAAAAATTGTCTGAGGAACTTGTTCTCTTTTCCTCCTCCTCATTGGCACAAAATTTCTAATCTACCATGCCCAGAAAAGCCACTCCTGAAAGATTCCCCACCCCTGAAAGAGCTGTACTAGCCCCTGGAGATACTACTTCACTTGCTACTTCACTTAGGGAATGTCTTACAGCATTGAAATACCAGGACCACAGGGAAGATCCTGTTCATCCTTCCCTTGCAGTCCTTCAATTTCTTTACTTCCCTTTCTTTCAAGCTTAACAAAAAAATATTTTCATTTAATCTGTTTTGACGTTAAACATCCTCTTCCCCATGAACCTACAAATACTGCTTTTAGGCATGGGATTTAGCAAAACCCTGACTGTCAAGTGTCCCAGACAATGACTTTTCTTTTCTTTAGGCCATTTGCCATCATATATCCTACCATTTCACAGTCCAGCAGACTGAAGTGTAATCACACAGACTGATATTTGCCCTCATGCCTTACTTAATTCTGCAGAATTTTGAATCACCTAACTGGAAATCCCTTACCCATGCACACTTCTTCCTATAATTCATAAAATGATCAGGTGCTTAACCTGCAAAATCTGTTTTCTCCTCTCCGATAATTAATGTTCTGCCTGCTTCAAGTGATGAGGGACCCAAAACTAGATGTCATTTTCAAGGTGAAGTTTTATCATAGCCACCAGAAAGAATTCCTACTATTTCTTGGGAGATGTTGTTTCAGATATGCAAATGCTGGCTCCCACAGGAAGGTCAGTACCTCTGGCATGTGCTAACAGAAACGTTTGTCAAATAGGGTGAAAGAGAATTGACAGATGCACTCAGTTTTGTTGTCAGCCTCTACTTATCACTCAATGTAGTCACTGAGGTCTGTTATCTGAAGTGGAGAGGGAAACCATAAGAAAACAGTACATATCTGTTGTAACAGTGTTAAGGTTTTTGAAGGGTAGAGGAAAAAGAAGCCTCCATCAACTCCTCTCTTCCCTCCCCATCTTCTGTGATCTAGGAAGTTTTGGACACAGGAGTTCACCAACTGGGAAGAGTGGGGAGCTGTTTATTTTCTGTTCTCAGGACCCTGGGACCCTGGCTTGTGCCAACAGATAATTGTCCCCTATTCCATGTCACACTTGGCACAGAACTTGCTCACCAACCTTCCTTGCTTCCTTCACTCCAGATTATATCATTTTTTCCTTTTGTTTCAAATGCTATTTCTCAAATATATTAATCCTTTGCTTGGATTTTCAGTCAGTAGTCCCTTGCCATCAATCCTCCTCCTCCTCATAAAATACATAATTAGAGCTCTAATTTGTCCCATAATCTATCTTTCAATTCTGAATAGAGTGTTAGTGCCTTGATCTGCAAGTTGTCTCTAGCTTATGAGTTTTACTTGAAGAATCAAAACATCATCATCTTTCTTCTAGGAGCTCCCCCACTCGTACTCTGTCTGTGTTTCTCTTTGGTGTTTTGGTTTTTTTTTCTTTCCCCTTCTTCTGTATCTTTGTCTATTTCCTTGAATCTTCCAAAAGCAAAAATCACCTAGAGGGTCTTTTGCAATGATCAGGGCAAATATGGCAAAAAAAAAAAAAATGGCAAATATGGCAAAAATTATTTATGAAAGTAACAATTTCATAGGAGGTTGCAGAGAGAAGTCTCAAAGCA
>NW_009205271.1:0-347 GCF_000690835.1 Fulmarus glacialis
GTTTTTTGTCCGGGGGTGCACGGACCGTCCCCCCCGCGCCGCCGGGGCCATCGTCAACCTCCCTCGGAAAGAAACGGCAGCCTGAAGGACGGATGCTCGGTGCCAGTAGCTGTCCATCATCTGCCCCAAATCATCACACCCTTACTAATGGCAACCCTGACTCCGCTCCCGCTGTGCTTCGGCTCAGAAGAGTCATGGCTGGCTGAGTCTGGATGAAGACCCCCAAGGAAAATGCTTTCGGCCTGAGTTCTCCCCTTTATTAGTGTACGCTGCGCTCGCTTTGATGGTGTTACCCCCGATTTAGGGGGCGGATTCAGGCTCCCGTGTTCACGGCTCCCGCGGGGACG
>NW_009205272.1:0-290 GCF_000690835.1 Fulmarus glacialis
CCATCAGGACCGCAGCCAGTGGCCACCGACAGCTTGTCCCATATGCTCGGGGCATCTGCGGTGAGCAGGGCACAACCGTGAGGGTGAAAAGATGGAGGCCCGCCCCGCACAAGCCTGCAGCCTATACTGCAGCTGTGAAGGACACAGCCCAATGCCTCGTGAGTGAGGTCGTGGGCAAGGTTTTGACTGGGAGCCGGGGAGCCAGCCAGCACCTGCCGGTACAGCGGGACCGGGCACAGAGCAAGGCTGTGGTGATGAGGGCAGGAATAAATGAGGCAAAGGCAGCATAT
>NW_009205272.1:401-783 GCF_000690835.1 Fulmarus glacialis
TCTGGGAGAGTTTTCCCCGGGGAGCGGGGGAGCCAGCCAGCAGCCGGCGGCACGGCGGGATGTGGCACTGTCCGTCCAGATGGAGCCTCTTGAGGAGCTGCAGAGGAGCTGCCTGGCCCACACCGGGCACAGCCTGGCCCAGCTCAGGAAAGCCACCTTGCAGCAGGAGCAGGACGGGTGGGAGGAGAGCGACGTCCAGCAGCAGGAGGGTGAGGAGCAGCGTTTCTCCTTGACAGGGTCATGGTGGCTTAAAGTCGGACCCAGGCAGGTGAGTGCCAAGGACAGAATGGGATGGCATGGGACGGGACGGGACAGGACAGGGGGATGAGCCTCCCTCTGCCTGGGGCCAGCTGCTGCGCCACACAACTGCAGCCCAATCATC
>NW_009205273.1:0-3574 GCF_000690835.1 Fulmarus glacialis
TTTGTGTCCGGCTGCAACGTGCCGCTGGAGTCCGGCCGTGCTGGGGCAGGGGACGCTTTTTCATTTCAGACATCGTTTACAGCAGGCTGCAGCAATTCAGAAGTCAGCAGGCTTTCCAAAGAAAATGAGGGAAAAAACTGCTATTGATGTAGAAAGTTGTTTTCTGCGTAGAGCCAGAAAGTGGCTGTTTTCTGCCAATTACACTTTTATCACAAGCCTGCCATTTATTTCGGCATACTGTGACTTGGAGACATGCTTGAGGCCCACATGCATCCCGACATCCCGACAGGGCGGTACTCCCCACTGCTCGCAGACCGGTCCCAGGGACTGGGCCTTCTCCTGCCACCTCTGACCCTCTGAAGCTCGGATGACGGCTACTAACCACCTCAAATATGATCAGGGGAATGGTGCCCACCCCGGCCCCTGACAGGGAGTGTGCCAACCCCCCGGCCATACTGTCCCATCTTCAGCTCCTTGGACCCACAGGAGAAATTGCCATAGGGTGCTGGGCTGGATGGATCGGAGCCTGGGACGTGGCACCAGCAGTTTCCCAAGGGATGCTTCTATTTTCCACAGGGCTAGAGTAAAACTGCACATGGGAAAAGTCAAATATGATTAGCTGGGATTGTATTCTGAAGGTACGGATAGAAAGCTAGTGGTGAAAGCCTTCAAGAACTAAGTCTTCATACATGAAGGTATGTCCAAAAAGGGGAGTTTCAGATTAAGTGTCCCTGTTAGTGCAGTCCTGGAGCTTAGATGCCCCCTCACCTCCCCGGGGCCATTCCCCAGGAGCTGAGTGCCAGAAGCTGAATGTTCCCAGTTTCGGGAAGAGGGGACAAGGGTTTTCTCTGCCGTTCCCAAACGGGGAACTTTCCGCCAGCCCTACAGAAGCAGTGAGGTATTCTCTCTCATTTAAGAAGGCAATTACTGCCGCATGCCCATTGTAATCACAGCATTGCTGTGCAAGACCTCCGAAGCGCTGTGCCCTCTCTGAAGGATGCTCTCCTCGCACGAGGGATGGGCAGAGGGATGGGACGGCACGGGGAGCGCCTGGAGAAGGGCTTTCCCGTGGGGCTGAGAGCAGTGGGAGCCGGCAGGGGCTGCGGGCACCGGCTTCTACGGATGCAGAGGGGAGAAAGCCTCGGGTGTTTGGGGATAATGCGATCTGACCAGAAAGGGAAGGGACAGAAAAGGTGTGTCCAAGTGACAGGAGAGCGCCAAAATTAAAAGCGCTTATATATTCCTCGCATAGTGAGAGCACAACCCTGCCATCACACAAGACACACTGAACACAGCAATTCGGATCTGGAGCAAAACAAGGTGGGTGTAAAGAGGCTAAGAAAGGAGTCGTGATGTTTTGGTGAAATGTAAATTAGAGCTCTAGCAGTGTGCTTGGCAAACGGCGATCCGGATGCGAAAGCAAATATGTTAGGATGGAAGCAGGGTAAATGAAAGAGTCTTCTAATAATCCCAGCAGATTATAGGAGGATTGCTCTGGCATTACGGTCTGTTCAAATGTGTCAGTAACAAGAAGTTGCATTAAAATCATGAAGTATTTTATTTTTGGAAAGATGATGTATTTCTCCTCTTGAGCTTAACAGTGTCCTAATCCCCCTAAAAGAACGACGGGCTTATAATGTGAGGTCCTAAATGATGTATCACAGGTCAATTTAGAAATACACTAGTAAGCACCATTTAGCACTGAAGGTTTTTTATTCCCTTTAGGTAGGGTAATGCATGAGTTGGATCCCAGCTTCCTAGGTACTGCAAGTGTCTGGGTGTCTCTGCCCACCCCACACAGGCTACTTGGCATCAGTTGGGTTTGTTTTTTGTAACGGGCCTGTGTCTTGCAAAGCTTGCTGATCTACCTCTTTGCAATGTGTGATTTGTGAGAACAACATGTATTTTGCAAGTGCCACTTGTGCTCTCGTACTTCACAGAAATATCAGGAGCAGGTCAGGTACCATGCTGGGCAGTTTAAGGAAGCGTTCTCTCTTCGCCAAAGAATGGATAGGGAACGACAACATCTTTCACTGTTATATGGAGCTGGTCTTATCCTGACCCAGATTTTAGCTGTGTTTAGCAAAGCACATACTTGTTTATTCTCCTTCTAGATCTGCTGTAGTTAGATGTTTAGATATCGTGGTACTGGAGAGCTGGATACAATCCCCAAGACGAGCTACCTCATTAAAGTGCCTTTGAACGGGGGCAGTGCAGGTAGGGATGTTGAAAGCCCCTAACAAAACTCTTTCCAAACAGAAATAATTGCTGTTCTAAGAGATCCACCCCCTTTATGGGAACCACAAACACGTGCAGTGCCTGTGAACAAGTTCTCGCTGGACTTGGCTGTTGCCCCTTCCCGAGCAGCACCGAGACGTCTCCTGTTCCCCCCGGCTGCCGACGTCCACCCGCTGCTTGTGGAACCGCTGCGAGGGAAGGGGCCGACAGAGCTGCCTCGGGGGGCGAGGAGGGTCTGAAGGATGGGCCACAGCAGAGGTGAGTTTGTCACCGGCACAGGCCTGGAAACAGCCCCCATCCTGGAGGCTGCTGGACACCATGGGGTTTGTGCTGGGCAGAGCAGCCGGGTTCCTGCAGACCCAGGGTTAGCCAAGCACCAGCGCGGACATTCAGCAATAGGTATGAAGAACAAGAAGTGGACGATTGCAAATAATAGTTTGCTTTTCTTGCAAAGCAGCCTTTCTCTTCCTCTGCATATCCACCGAAGGACGGACCCGGAGCCGCAGGCATCTCCATGGTTACTGCTCGGCGCAGGCTCCCGCAGGGTGCTCAGGCAGCCCCGGCAGCTCGGCTGGGCTCAGGGAGCCGGGCAGGAGCGGGAGGGAGGACACAGAAGGACGGGGTTACATTCGGCGATGGGCTGCCATGCAGAGCCCCTTCAGGGCCAGCACTGGGCAGAGACGGGAAGGCTCAGCGCAAGCCGGGATGTGCGAGGGCAGAGGTGGCTTTGGCGCTGGCGTTGCACCGGTCTGTGGTGATGGGTAACGCACCCAACGCTGTCCTGCCCCGTGGCGACCCATGGCCACGGCCCCTCTGGTACGCTCAGGTGCTGCTAGCAATAGCTGCAGGCTCATTTATGCCTATTTTTATGTTGGTGATATTGTCTCTGCACTGGCTAAATATATGTCTTGTACCGTGTGGTGAGTAACATTTGGCGAAGAGCCACGGCAAAGCAGCATGTGGCCCAGCTTTGAGAAAGCTGCAAACGTGGTGCAGTGGGGTGGAAGAAGATGAGATAAAAAACACCGAACACCCAAACTGTTGTTTGTCACATCCTGGAAGGACACATGACAGAAAGAGCAGTGCTCACAGGTAAGCCGGCAACGCGGCGCAGCGGTGATGGGGGAGATGTGCTCGGCACCCCGTGCAGCAGCAGGTCTGGAGGGATGCCTGTCTCCACGTGGGCAGTGCATGGACCATGCGGGGAGATGCTGGTGCAGGCGGGTCCACAAGACCCTTTGCATTTGCAAGGAGGACCCAGGTCCCGGCCCCAGGTCTGGGCCGTTGTGCTGCCAGCTGCGTGGCACTGACCCCACCGGCTGCCGTGTCCCCATGG
>NW_009205274.1:0-6339 GCF_000690835.1 Fulmarus glacialis
ATAAAAGCACCTTAGGCTGTAATTGTCAAGCATGAATTTAAAAAGGAATTTAAGAGTACTAATAAGCAAGGAGATACTCACCCTCTGCTGTTTTGTCACCGTTGTGCCAGTTCCTCAGTACTGTTAGAACAGTTAGTACTCAATGGAATACATACTTCAGTACTTGACAATTTCTATAATATAACTGAGGTTAAGAAAATGAAAAATAGTATAGGTACACATGTAAAACATCATAATCTTTTTATGGTATCCTAGGAAGAATCATAAAATACTTTGTAGGAAAATGCCAGCATAACAGCAGGTGAATACTTCAATTACTGGATGTAGGCAAACACAGTTTTTTTCTGCTGAGAAAAAAATAGATAATCATGCTGCCATGCTGTCCCCTGGATTTTTTTTTTTTCCCTAAAAAATAAAGCCAGCTTCAATAGATACTTGTGTTAGGAACTGAGCTCAGGGTTCTTTGATAACCTCTTTTTCTGCATTAAAAAGCGTTAGCCTTGCTGTACATGCATTAACCTCTTTCAAGTCATTCACAAAATGACAGAAGATAATTGCTGGAAAAAAGGCAAATTATTTTGGTTACCAAAATCTATGCAAAGACTCAAAAGAGAAAAATCTGTATTAATAAAAGGTGCCTGTCTATCTCTTTAATTTGCTGTGTTCAAAAAAGCATTTGCTCATTATAGGTCAAACAGAAATGAATATTATGACATAAAATGAGTGAACATCTCTAGTTCTGTCTGTAGAGTAACAAATTGCAAGTAAAATTGGACTGAGGTGTAATTTATGCCATCTACTTTAAAAATCATCAGCTAATGGGGTCTAGATTTAGTTTCAGTACTTCTATTTAAATGAAGAATACAAGGTACAATGGCATACTGCATTCAGTATTAAAAACAATAATAAAAAAATGTTTTGTGGGGTTTACATAAGACCACATATATAGAGAAGGCCACAGAAGCTAATGCAATGTGGTGAAATTGCATTAAAAATTGACATATTAATATGAACATCCACATGAATTCTTTAAGAACATTTGAAAGAGGCAAGGTAGAGACAGCTGTAAAAGCATAAATAGAACCAAAAACAATCCCAAAACATTTTTCTAAAAAGTATAGCCATTATTATGGTCAGAAAATCATCCATCTACAAAGAGATAGCAGGAGACATAGAGAAAAGCATTCTTGCGTTCTGAGATTCAGGCTGTAATAGTGCTTTCAGACTCTGGAGTGGTACTTCAAGAGTGCAGTGGACTGGTGCTGATCCTGAATAACAAAGAGGTATTTTACTCCAAGTGGGGTGTATGCTGGCACAGATCCCCTTGATTTCAGTATAGTTGTGCCACTGATCTCAGCAGAAAATTTAGAATTGAAATAATTTGAAGCATGGCAATACAAGCTATATATAGTTTCAGAACAAAGTCCATACCTAACGTATTAATGTTTTTAGTTAAAGTATGTCTTTTAGATTACCATGAACTAAATTCAGTCTGGTGAGTTTAAGTGTTCTTTATGTTACACGTGTTTATTGCAGCCCTGTATCTCTGGAGGTTTACATCTTATCATTGCTAGTAAAAGGCCACAGGTCTGTTTTAGCTCCACAAAACTTCAGAACTAAGACTTACCAAGTTTTTGTCTAGACTTACTGTGCTATTGTGTACAGTGTGAACTATCTATGAACCTGTAATATAAATGCAGCATAGAAGAGTACAGGCACGGGAGGATGGCAGAGGGATTGAAAGCAGAAGCACAGGCTGATACCAGGGGCCCAGGGCTATAAACACTACAGTACTGGTCAATTAGTGACCACCTCTGGAGCGCAACCTTGACAGTTGGGTACAGCTGGTTTTACAGATAACAAAGAAAATAAAGAATAAGTACCCAACATATGGAAAATGTACCACATAGAGTAGCTTTTATATAAAGTGGAATCAAAGAACACTTAAGGAGATGGTGTTAGAAAACATATGAAAATATCCCAAACAAGCCCAAGAGTAAGGAGGAAGACACTTCTCCCCAACAACAACATTATATTCCTCCTGGAAAAGATTTAGACTGATGATTTGCCCAAACACCTCTTGTTTTTTTAAGGAAAATGGAAACTATCAATCTTAGAACCCACTGGAGAACTGGAAGGTTGAACATAACACGAGAAAAGTGGTAGATACCAGGAACTCTGTGTATAATAATTTTACCTATACTATTGATGAGAATTAGCTGTAATAGGTAATTTGGATTATAAAAGTTAGCAGTTATTAGAATACTAATAATTACAGTTATTAGAATACTATAGTTATTAGAACACTAATAATTCCTTGATTAGAATGCTAAAACTTAGACTGGTGTAAAGATCATTTACTCATATAAATTCTTCATTGTGCTTATATTGTGGGTTGTTTCAGCACATAAAAAACACACAAGGGATGCTATTACATTACGAAGGTTTGCTGAGAGTCAGTCAGTCTCTCAGTTGGACAAAGTTCAGGCAAGAACAGAATCATGCTTATGTGGTTACTGATACGCAAAACAGCTGTATTTGCCTTTTACTGGCTTCATTTCCTATATGGTCATATACTTCAATATTTATATGGTTCCTTTTACATGAAATATAATTTACCCTCAAAGCTATTTATCTTACTTATTATTGAAACAACTCTTTGAATTCAAGAAGTTTTACTAGTACCATTTCACACAGGGGAAACAGAGATATTTGGAGTATTTCTACATACTATTTCATCAAAATGTCAAAGCTCTGTCCAAGCAAACATGTATGATTAGAATCACACAGCATGATGTGAAAATACTAGCTGGTAACCCAGCTGTGATACCATGTTACTGTCCGCACCTATTCTAATGAATGTTGTGCTCATACGGCTATAATCTTTCCAGCTACGGAGATAGCTGCCTTACTGCAAAGCCTATATACACCCTAAAAGTCTAACAGTCAGAATCTTAAAAGTACTTAATCATATAAAAATTCAGACAAATGACTGAGGAGGGTTTTAAAAACAACCCTCATACATACTTGTCTGTGAGGAGCTGAAGACCACAAAAAAGTCTGATTGGTATAAAGAAGAAATATAGGCCTCTTATCCTCAGTTACTTAGAGCTTTAATCACTGAACTGTCCCTCCCTGTTTACATGAAATAATGATCAGGAATATATATTTTCACATCAGATTAATCCCTCATACTCAGCTGACATATATTTCTTTAAACAGTATCTTCAGTAACAGTTCTGCAACTATGCAATGTTTGGAGCAACATTATACACTTTAGTCATTGTGCATAGGAAAGAAAACAAAAAAGGGAATCTCCCTTCTACTTTTCCTTCTTTAGCTCTGTTTTTAGTTACAAATACAAGCAGATAGCTCTCTAAATACACACAGGGAACAGAACAGATGATCCAAAAGAGCCAATTCACATGTAAGCTGCTGTCAAGTTAAAATTCAGATATTCGGATTTTATATAGGAACCCACTTCCATAATGAGTTTGAATAAACCCCCTGATTTTCATGTAAGGATTTTGCTTCTGCTTTTTTTTTTTTTTTTCTTTCTTTCTTTCCCTGGATGGATATTATCATGAAACAAAGCTTTGTGTGTTGCTTGAGCCGACTTCTGTTAGAATAAGAGGATAAGAGGTAGTTTAGCACAGAGAGGCTTTTGCAATAGTGTTAACTTCATTTGAACTTGAAAACAGAGTCTGGTATGGCAGTTACAGCAGGGTCAAATACTGTAGCTGCAACAACTTCATTGTTGACTTTGTGAGACTCAATATCAACTTTAGTTCTTCATAATTATTTTTGAGATCATTTAGGCAACAGATGCAATCTATAGGTGGTATAATTAGGGTATACTATAGAAGAAGCTTTTAATTTATTCACAAGATCCATTAATTGTAATGAGATCTTTATGCCACAGATTAGGAAGTGAGCCAGTGCAAGCTGACTCACAGGAAACTATTTCAGAGTAGAGTCTGTTTTAGCATGATAATAAAGTGGATTGTCATTCTTTGACAAAAAGCATATTCCGTGCTTATACAAATGGTAATAATAGCTGAATGGACAACTAAAACTATATTTTCAAAAAAGAAGCTTTTGATCTTAGGGACTCCAGAATATTTTTTGAAAGTAGAAGAGGAACGGGAAAGACTGTGTCTGTATCTGTACCTTATTCTTTTTTATGCGACTAGCAATCACCATATAAGATTACAGAAAAAAGGTTCAGATTTTCTCTTCTCAAAGAAATTGCTTTTGGGAGAGAATCAGATAGGATAAACAATTTGACAAATTGACATTTATAATCTCAGTGATGTGTCTTCTGGAAAACATGAGGGAAATTCTGTAGGATGAAAGCAAAATGCTGAACAGAAGACATGAAAAAGCTTTTAATTCACTTAAGTGTTGTTATCTACACTATACTGTTGAGGTAACTTGAAAGCAAGTGAAGAGGGTATCATGGCAGCTAGGAAGTTGACATGTTATGAATTGTCCATCATGGAAAACTGAACAACCAAACAGGGTCATACTTTGTTGAAACAATAAGAATCTGTGCTCTACGACTTTTTGTATCCCTGTGTTTTATTTCATACATGGTATTGAAAAATTTCACAGGTGCTGTTCTGATGTGGCTGGGTTAACTAAGGATAACCCTGTGGCTGTTTCTGGTCTGAAACAAATAGGTGTCACTTGCAAAATTCAATTCAGTTCCCATTCTGTCATCTGAACTTTGTCACCACAATAAGAGGTTTGATCAAAGAATGCCTGAAGGTGACAGTTAATGACGATTTCTACCTCATGATGAGAAGAGCAAAATTAAAAAAAAAAAAGAAGTGATTGCAAACACAAAGGAGTTAGATTCAGGCAGCTGAATAGGCATCAGAGGAATTTCAGCTGTGGAAAATGTTATAAATTAAGCAAGTTATGCTATCCATGCTGCTTTTAGCATCACTTAAATTTATCTTGCTTCTACCTTGTTCCACAGTTTTCCTTTAAATGCTTTTCTAAGATACATACTGGAAAAAAAAAAAAAAAACCAAACAAAAACAAAAACCAAAACCCAAACAACTTAGAGAGGATTCAATTTATGTTTAGTGTTAAAGTAATGCAAAACTGATTTTTACCTGGATAGTATGGATAATTCAGTCTCACATCAGTTTTGTACAGACGTTCAATGGTAGGAAGGTAAAGATTAAGCTTGTTGGAATTCTGTCAGGTCTGTTGGCATTTTGTCGGTGATAGTTATGGACATGGATGAAAAGTTGCCAGAACAATAAATATTATTTTATGTATTTAGAGGTACATGTAATTAGATATATGTGTATTAAATGCTGATTACAGATAAGAAGAGATCTGCAAAGAAACAGATAGTAGCTCATAGGTTCTTGGATTAATGTAGCAGTGATGTGACTGATAAAGTTTAGGTCATCAATTCTCAAAGAAGTTGAAAAATGACAGAAAAAAGCATATATGCAGAAAGATTAACTTCTTTGATAAAACAGTAGTTCAGCTGCTCCGGAACAGAAAGAAACATCTCTGGTTACTGTTAGTTTACTAAAACCATGCCTGCAAGCTAATTAATTACTGACAGCTAGCAGTAATTAACACTGTCTGCCCCATCTCACTTTAGAGGTAATTAGATATAGCTTAAAACGTTACATGCATGATTGGACTTGAGTTCGGGTTTAAACGTGAGCTGGTAGAGAGGGGAAGATTACTTTCTGGAGGATCATACAAAGACATATGCATAAAAAGTAGACTGTATTATTTCCAAAAAGCTGAGAAATGTTGAAATGAATCTTCTCTGGACTTCGTCAATTGGCTGATTAAGTTACACATAAGCTGAGCATTTTCTGAAAAGTATAATGAGCCAGTACCTTTTCCAGTTTACACTTGGTTAATATGGTCTGGGAAGGGAATACTGCAGGAACTTAATACAAAATTTATGTCTAACAAAACTGGACTCCAAGCTGATGAAATCAGTTCTCTACCTGCTTTTTTTTTTTTTTTTTTTTTGGTAGAACAGCAGACACCCCCATCCCTGAATTTTGGCAAAGAAACTACCCTTAGCAGAGAGGCTGGGATAAATTATGTGTTTTGTACTATTATGTCCAGTAAATTTCTTCTTCATAGGAAAACTGAAGAGTATTAAAATCATTAGACATCTCCTTCCTCATTGATACTTTAGAATTGATCATATAGAGATCCTATTAAACTCTTACATGAGTTTTATTTCAGTAAACAGCACAGATTTGTGTTCTTCCCCCTGAGTAGTAATTATTTTTCTTTGATTTTATGTCTCCATGGTAACTCTGTTTTTGAGAATCTCTTTCTCTCTTT
>NW_009205274.1:6373-6986 GCF_000690835.1 Fulmarus glacialis
AACAATGTATATAATTAATTTAATACATTTTTTGCAGTCTTTATTAACAGGTAGAAACCTCAGCCTCTTTCACTTAACTGAATACTTGAGCCTGAAGGAGACATAAAAGACATTATCTCTGCAAGTGTCTACTCAGTCATGTCTTCTGGGCTAATTTCTGTTTTTCCATACAGTAATTAAAACAATAGCTCTTCATGCTCAATTTATCAATGTCGTAAAATCAGTTTCAGCTAATTTCCTGTCTTTGAGAAGCTTTGTTTCGTTTTTTTTCTTCTTTTTTTCTTTTTGCTTGAATAATTTTTAATTACAATGCAAATACTGTTACAGGAAATTTATTAAAATACTGTGGACCATAGATTTATAGCTAATGTGTCACCCTTTCTGTTTTATACTTTCAATATTTTGCAAGACTAAACAAGCTGAGTCTTGATATGCAAGTTAAATATTTGGATGAAGCTGTTTATTTAACTGCCTTATGTCTTATGAAGTTATAAAACAGTAAAGGAATCTATTTAGATATTAAGTTTTCTGAAGAATTTTGCTTCATATGATTATTTTAAAAGATACATGGCTTTAATAGAAGATTTTGCACTTAATAAGAGTAAAAACATTT
>NW_009205274.1:7030-8917 GCF_000690835.1 Fulmarus glacialis
AACAAGGAACATGCAGAAAACCCAGATTTCGTTTTGTAGATCTCCACTATTCATTTGAAAAATTCATGTCAAATTCCACATTTGCTCCACATTGAATTAATCCCATTGGTGGTAAAACTATTTTAATGAGTAGATATCAAATTATGTAAAACCTTAATATTTGTCTTGTTAATATTTGTTTGTTTACTTTTTAAGCAACTCATACAGTGGTTTTTCCACTGAAAAAAAAAAAAAAAATCAAACAAAAAACCCCAAACTCCAAATAAAAAAAACCCTTAAAATCAAATAGGCAGATCTCAGCCCTGCCACCTCATATCAAATTATTTCCCTAAAATTTTAGGGGTTTTTTTGTCAGTAACAAAGTAACTAAATAATAAGCAAATAGCCAGTAATTTTATCTCTAAATTGCCTAGCAGCAAATTTTAAATTATCTTGACCTTATTTATTGTAAAGTATTTATTTTGACAAATCACTTTCTTGACCCCATTTTATTGACAATTATTTAGCATTTAATAAGTTTTCCTTCAATATATCAGCTATATGGTAGAGATTTTGATCAGTGTTCTGCTTTAAACATTTAAGATTACAGGTCTGAAACTCAGCTTCTGAGACCATTCCTGAAAGAGTCAAGCACAATTCACAATTTCAATGAACTTCTTTTGAGTAAACTTATTTATTAATCTGTTTTTGAGACATGAAAGTAAGTATAGTCAAGCAAGTTGATTTATAAAGTCAAATGAATATTCATGGTCAGCATTTTGCACACTGTGCTCTCAGATCAACCTCCTGCTGCCAAGAGAAGCCAGTGGAAAAAAGAGTGCATCTTGCATTGTGTGCAGAGACTCCTACTTTCCTCTCTTGCTTAATCAAGAGGCAGTGCAATTGTTTAGTGAATCCTGAATGCTCAGTATCCGAAGAAAGAGACTTCTATTTACCTTCAGACAACTTTTCCCAACATTTTTTTTCTTCTTCACAGACCCCTCATTTCAGCCATTTTTCAGACTATAGCACCATGAGTTCACAATGAAATCAGCTAAGGGAAACAAGGCTTTGCTTTGATTTAGTCATTACCTCTTATGTACATAGCTGCCTGCATTCGATATGTGACCTACAGATATTTAGCTGGACTCATGGATGCATAAGTCCAGTCAAGCATGTAGAACGGTACTCAAAGATAAATAGCAGACTGGGCAGGACATTTAAACTAATCAAAGCAAGATGTGAAGGGAAATGTGGAAACATAAGTCAGTTACATTCAGGGCTTCAGAGTCTAAGCTGAAAGCGGACACGTCTCTTTCCCAGGATTCAGACTTACAACCTCTCATGCTGTAAGGAATTAAAGTCAGACCACCAGTCCCTTCATTCCTTGCTAATATCTCCTATTTTGCTTTCTCTCCACCTCCACACTAGTAGATAACCTTCATTTACCTGACTTGTATTGATTGGAAAAGGATCATAGAATCATAGAATGGTTTGGCTTGGAAAGGACCTTCAAAAATCATCTAGTCCAACACCCCTGCCATGGGCAGAGACATCTTCCACTAGATCAGGTTGCTCAAAGGGCCATCCAACCTGACCTTGAACACCTCCAGGGATGGTGCACCCACAACTTCTCTGGGCAATCTCTTCCAGTGTCTCACCACCCTCATAGTAAAGAATTTATTCCTTATATCTAATCTAAACCTGCCCGCTTTTAGTTTAAAACCCTAACCTCTTGTCCTATCACTGCAGGCCGTGGTAAAATGTTTCTCTCCAGCTTTTTTATAAGCCTTCAGTAAGTATTGAACAGCCACAATAAGGTCTCCAAGTAGACATATCCTTACTTAGAAGGTGGCTGGAGACAGTGTTTGAAAAGCAGTTCTGAAGTGAGTGTGTCGTACTCTTTCC
>NW_009205275.1:0-2327 GCF_000690835.1 Fulmarus glacialis
CCCCTGCTCTGCCCCACACACCAGCCTCAAAGCATCCCCCCTGCTCTGCCCCACGCACGGCCCCTCGCTCAGCCCCATGGCGCTGCTCGGGGGCAGCCAGCCCCCCAGCCCTCCCAGTCTCACCAGAGGAACTGGGCAAACCCAGGCGTTGCGAAAGGTGGAAATCCCGCTCTGACGGCGCTTCCTTCCAGCGGCTCTTGAAAACCCGCCGCGCCGACGCCGGGCTCAGAGAGCACCCAAGCGACGCTGCAGGCAGAATAGGCAGGAGCAGGCAGCCAAGGGCCGGGGCACTCGACAGGTACCGGCAGGTCTCTGCCCAGATTTTTGCAGTCAGCGGCGGAGATGGCGTTCGTCCCTGATTTGGACACACTGGAGAGCAGCAGGTAAGCGTGGCCATGCCAGAGGGGACATTGGGGACGCGATGCTGCCCTGGTGCCATGGTGGCCCTGGCTTCACCATCTCCCTTTGTCTTCCAGCCTGAACGAGGAGACATTTTATGGCCCTGACTGTCTCTGCCTGCAGAAGGTAACACTGGGGTGGTGGGAACAGCGAGACCCCCGTGATGGGGAAGCCAGGCTCTCACCCCACATCCCCTTTCCTCCCCAGAAACCCCGCCTGGACTCAGAGATGACATTGCCTCGGTTGGGCATCCAGGTGACGGTGACCAAGGGCCACCCTGCCAGGACCTTTCGCCGGGTCGCCATCCTTGTGGTGGCTGTGACCAAGCTCCTGAAGCGGCCGGCACACAAAGACTTCACTGACAGTGACCTTGGGAGCTTCCTGGATGATATTTTCGGTAAGGGAGGGTGGTGTCGGGGGCGTCACCCCAGGCGGGGGATGCTCTTGGACATGGGAGCATCAGCATCCCCCTGACCATCTCCCTCCCCGCAGAGCCCGTCTCCTTCCAGCGGGTCGAGGGTAGCTACGCCGGGGCACCCGTCTACCGCTACACCCGCTCCCAGTCCTTTGACATCTTCGACATCGAACACAAGTGCTTCGTGCTGGAGTCGCCAACCCAGCTGGTGGCCCTGCACCTGCAGGGACCCTCCGCCGGGCGGAAAGGTGAGGGGACACGGTCCTGACCCAATGTCCCCGTCCCCAACCCCGGGACCACCCGGGAGCCACCCCACAGCCCTGGGACCACCTGTTAACCCATCTGTTCTCTCTGCAGTGAAGCTCAACATCGCTCTGTACCGTCCCCAGTCATCGCAGGGTGGCCCAGGGACCGGGCGGATGCCAGTGGCATTGGGCATCAAGGGCTACCAACTCTATATGTCCTGTGTGATGAGTGGCACTAAGCCCGTGCTGCAGCTGGAGGTGAGCGGGGGGTCCCGCTGTTTCCATTCCCTGTGGGGCTGGGGGCTCCATCCCACCCTGAACCCTGTTTCACCCCCCCGGTTGTAGGAAGCTGACATCAGGAGGGACATTGATAGCATGGAGCTGACCCGCTTCATCTTCTATCGCCTGGACAGCCTGGCCGAGCGGACCACCCGCTTCGAGTCGGCCGCCTTCCCCGGCTGGTTCGTCTGCACCTCCCTGCAGCCCCCCCAGCCCGTCGGCATCACCAACCAGCCTGACCAGGTCAACATTGCCACCTACAAGCTGAGCGGGAGCTGAGGAGCCCCCGCACCCAACCCAACCCAACCGGCAGTCACCGGTTTTCAGGCCGTATGTACCAAGTACAAACTCCCCAGCTGGGACCCCCATCTTCCCCATCTATTTCAGGTGAAATAGCAGCTCTGGGCCCTGTGGGCCCGAGTCACCCCAATTTCTACTTATTTATTGCATCTGTCCAGTGCTTTTATATTTATTTATTGTGTCCACCCCTTGCTTTTAACTTACATACATTTTATTGGAAATATTGTGCATTTGTTATCAAGAATGGGGGTATTTATTGGTGATGGAGGTGGAAATAAAAGGTTTCCCAGGATGGTGTTGCTCAGCTCGTTGCTTTCACGGGGGTTAAATGATGTGGGGGTGGTTCATGGATGCAAAAATCCCACTGTTTTGGCTGCTTTTGGGGGATCTCCAGGCCTGGGTGCAAAGCCCAGGGTGTGGGGGGGAGCCCACTGCCCATGGGCCACCCCACAGCTCAGGGACCACCCTGGCTTGGCCAGCCCCATGCAGGACCTTCTGCCACCCTGTTCCCATGCCCACCCCACAGCTGGGGGGGTGTCTGGGGTGGGCAACCGCAACCCCCCGCCAGCCACCTGGGGCTGCCACCTCTGCCCCAGCCACTGCCACCACCCTACACTGAGGGGTGGCACAGCAATGTTGGGGGCGAAATTGGTAGCCCACCTCAAGTGTATCTACACCAATGCACGCAG
>NW_009205276.1:0-14204 GCF_000690835.1 Fulmarus glacialis
CGGTCGATGGTTGCGTGACGGAGGCCGGTGGCGCCTGGGCGGGATGGAGGGTCTCCTGTGGAGGCTTTCTGTTAGAAGGGCCTCCGGCCTGACTGCAGGAGACGAGGAAGCAGCGGCCCGGGGGCCAGGCCGTCTCTTGGGAGCCGCCTTCAGGCTGGCGGCGTGGTACCGGCAATGGGAACGCCTTCCAGGCTTCTTCAGAAGGGGTTTTACGCTGTGGGAAGTTGGCTTGTGAAAAGAGCGTGCAAAAGTGGCGAGAAGGGGCTATAGTCTCTACTGTAGCCTTCATTACAGGCAAATAGGCATATTTATTCAGAATGATCTAATGATCTACACCTCTTTAAACTACCATATTTTTGAGGAGGTACAGTTCTTGAAATGTCATGTCATCTGGTATTTTTTCCTTTTTTAAATTTCATCTCCTGCTTCAGTGCTTAATTTCTAAAGCAGAAAGGTACAAGCAGTGAAACAACTTCTTCTGTCACCAAAACAAAGAATATGCGTGGAAATTTCACATGTACTAGACATCTCAACCACACTTACTTTCTTAAATGGCAAAAAGCAGCTTTGTTCCTTTAAAATAAACTGTCCATTCTTCTTTTTTCCTCCTTTTTTTCAAATAATATTTTGCCACTTTAAAATAAAAGTCAAATTACAAAAAGGTAATAGGTTAATTTTTAAGATGTTTTGCATGTAAGAATTATACTCTCCTCAAAAAAGAGGGCGGTATAATCACAATTTAGCTGTTTTGTGAGTTTAGTTTTCCTTCTGCCACAACACTGATGTCTCTCTCTATTTCTAACAGAGTATACCTGAAATACCTCCTAAGCCTGGAGAACTGAAAACAGAGCTGTTGGGTCTAAAAGCAAGATCAAGCAAAGTTCAAAATTCACAACAGTGACCAGAACTTACTTACGTTGTGAAAACTAGAACTGGTAAAATATTTGTTCAGCTGTCTCAACTGCAGAAATCCACATGTGAAATACTGTACTCCCTTAACACACTTTTTTGTTTCCTTTAAGCAGAGTTACAGGCAGCATTAAAAGTAAATGTACGATGAATACTGTTAAAAGTCCAATCGGTTGTGTGCCAAAATACTTATGATTTCTTAAATCTTGATTGCAGTGTAAGTATCCTTCAGAATAAAAGATGTAAGCTCACATTGGCGAGTCTGATATAATTTGAAAGTTTGAAGCTGATTAACAAGTATAGGAAGTTTAGCATATTGAAAAGTCAAGCTTTTATGGCCACTCATTAGCCTTAATAAACTTACCTGTTCATCTGTAGTAGAAACTGACCCCACCATTGGCATTTCCCCCCTTTTTAAACTCTTAACTCAGCATTACTGGACGTAACCCAGACTGTGAAACAGTAAGTGATGGTGTGTACAAATAAGAAAGATTGCTTATTGCAGCACTTCTTGCACTGGACTCCTCCTAATGCTGGCTAGCTGCTGAGACAGCAGCAGTTACATCGGCTTTCTGTCTGCATTACTAACAGGAAATCTACTTTGGTCCCAGTGAGGCTGGGACCAGTGGGGAGGATCTCACAACTTGGTTGTATTAGTTAAAATGGGGCAAATACATACAGATTGCACTGAAATTTGGGCATCATCTTCTGTTTATGGCTGATTTTGATAGCTGTAAATATACAAAACTCTGAAATAACAAGTGCCGGTTTACCTTTCAGTCCTGAAATAGGATTGCCACAAAACTCTCCCACCAGGAACTCGAGAAGATATGCAAAGTCAACATCCTACAAAGATGGTACAACAACCCATTTTTGAATAGTACGGAGTAGAGCTTGTGAAGGTTGGGGATTGCTTTCCCTTGAGAAGGGTACCAAGCCAAGGCCCCCGCTTCATCCTCAATTCTCACTCGGGTTTAACTCGGGAAAGAAAACCACAATCTGACAAATTACCCATTAAGGAAACAAAAAAGCTCCCCAATTCCTACTGGCAAAGTACTTAGAGCTCTTGTAATAGCAGAGGGATCCAGAAATGATCACTGAAAGTGCTACTTCTACATCTGTTCCAACTGTGAAGCTGTTATTTATGTTTGCGTAAGTTGGAGTGGTTTTCCTAGGAAGAAGGGTTTATAGTTCCTCTGCATGTGTGTGTGCCTCTGCTCCCACACAGTTTTGCAACTATTGGCTGATCAAGAAGAGCAGCTGAGGTGGGATGAGATCCTCTCCGTGGCATGCTCTTGCATGCCAATGTTCAGGCTGCAGCCTGTACGTAATATTACTAGATGACAGGCTTTCTACCTGGGACACCTCTATCAAGGATAACAGTCACTGATAGAAAAGCCTCAAGTAAATCTCAGATGTTAAGCCCCAATGAAATCAATCAATGAGAACATCTTAACAGTTCCAGTCCTGGTGAAACTACTTTTTCCTTCACTGTACCTAAACAAAGCTGAGATTGACAACCTTCCACCTCAGCATAAGATAAAGTTTATTGAAGAGACAAGAGGGGGCATTTCAGCAGTATTTTGTTCCTGTTCTAACTAGGGCAGGAATAGCAGTTTTTCAGTTACCCCTTTAAAGAGCCAGGATTCATCAAGCCTTTGCCCTGTTACTTACGCTTTGTCAGAGTATCACCTCTGTCATTATGTTGGTTTCTGACATGGAAGATGCATTTCTCCCTATTTTCTAAAGGCTTTTCCGATCTAAAGGCTGCAGGGGAAAGTTACTACTAATTTAGATTGGATTTCTAAATGTATCCTGCTACTAATGGAAACTGAGCAACAGGGAGCATCTGTTTTACCCCAGCCTTTTCTAGCACTGAGGGAACTGTTACCATTACTGCCCATCTAGGAACAGCAAAGCTGACAATACATCAGCTTTTAACAGCAGAGGTGACACCCCTGAAATCAGTGTGACTGCAGCACTGAAAGAAATAGCCTCAGTGTGACTGGGAGACATTTCTTCCAGCACTGACACTGTTTTACTTCACAGAGCTGACCCCCCTCACGCCCTCCCCCCCAAAAAGCAAGATTACAACTGCACTTTGTGCTTATTAATAGCAAACACTTGTCACTCCAGGACAGAGAAGCAGCTGAACCACAGCTATGTTGCACATGATATCCTCATAGCTGAGGAAGATGAAGCAGCACAAAGCATGACTCTCAACTGTGCTCTTTATTATTTCTAAAATTTAATCAGATGATGTCATTCTAAAACCAATCAAGGTATTGAGAACTTCAACTACGTAACAGAGCAAAGGTTGCTTAAGTCCACAAGTAATTAACAGATTAAGAATACTGTAGCAAGCAACCCTACGCTTCCAATACTCCAGTTTGTTAGCTGCAGAAACACTCTTAACCATGCAGTAGGCCTGAGCCACATTTGCTACTCAGGCTGGTCAAAGAGATACAGAGGGGCGCATATTGATGATATACTCCGAAGTGTGTCACAGTAAGTGGTATTTTAGGAAGTATTAAATCAAAACCTCAGCAGCAGCTGATTGCTACAGAGCACAAAAGACAAAGTTGCACTGCCATAGTAAGAGGACCATGCCTTAACAAGAAATGGTGCACCTGCCCTATTCAGTAACTTACCAACAAAGGACTGCTATTAAAGCCGATATTGCTAGCCCGTGAACTACACTCTAGGGTTAGACCACTCGGCATGCTCTAATAACGAAAGCCTCTTACTGTCCATCTAAGATACTACTACAGTGAGCAAAACCCAAAACAACTCCAAACTCCCTCAAAAACACAAAACTAAGCTCCCATTCCTTGAAGTCTCTAACAGCATACTTCAATAAAGCCAACATCTCTGTATAAACCCTAACTCACTAACCACACCGATACATGGCATTTGTATTTACTGCATGTAAACAGTATTTGGGCAATATAGAAGCTGCCTAGTAAATGTAAATGGAAAGCAAGTTCTTCAGATCAGCATTTAGTGCCCTCAGCTAATTAGAAACAGTTTTTATTTCACTTCAAACTTCAAGGAAGAGTCTGTTAACAAAACAGAAGAATGGTTCTAGAATCATTGTATAGAAGTACTACTCCTATGTACTTCTTCCAAAGAGGAAGGCAAAAAAAAATTTCAGTGTAAACACTTTCTACCAACCCTGTGAAGATGTTTCAAAGTAGAGGCACTAGTGAGAAAATGTAGTGCTTCATCCAACCACCACATAAAGCTAATACAGTGAATAGAAGAGAAAGTGGTGCCTCCAGTTCAACCTGTCTACATTACAATTTGGTATCAATGGATTTAGCTTGAGTTAGATTAAGTATTTACAGTGCTTTGCCATACTAAAGAGACACAGAACAAGAGTGAAAAAGTTTACCAATAACAGCACTAAGGAGTAACTGTAACAGACAAGAGCTTGCACCTTTAAAAACCTGTAGAAAGCAGGACCACTGTAGCTGTTGGGAAAGCTACACTAGTTAAAGGGAGGGTTACCAAATACCATGGAGGATGGTATAAGCTCACAGGCAGTGAGCCACTTCTGCTTGTTGTTCATGCCTTTAGCAAAAGGAATTTTTTTTTTCCCCCTCATCTCAGCTGTAGAAGCTTCCACAGCCTGCTCTGTACAGCAGAGTCAAGTCACATATAGGCCAGTGCAAGCTGGCAGGATTTCTGTTCCAATGCTATTTTTAAATGCCCTATCTCCTCTTTCTTAAGATGTCACTAGATACATAAGTATTCAAGAAGTTATTTCAACTAGCAAGTTCAGTACAGCTCTCAGATACCAGGTATATTTTGGCTAAACAGGCACAGCAGGTTTGTTAACACAAAACCCAACCATAGGCATACACTACACAGTTAAGCGTGGCATAAGGCTGCAAACTGCCTCTTGTACAAAGGACCTGAAGACTCAAGACAATCCCTTCGTTTCTTTGTGCTAGCCCACAAGATGAGCTTACTGTGTAAAATTTAGAGTTAGTGGTGTTTGGGAACATTTTATTTTGTACATGACAAGATTTTACACCAAGTCAGTTAAATAATACAAATTTACATTCAGGAGGAATGTTTTTAGAAAAGTCAACTTAAAAAAAAAATCTTCCTTTACCCTTAAAACCCATACCATCCCTCAACATTTTACAGTGGAAAAAACCAAAACAATCTAATTCACATTCCCTCCTAACCCCCCAATGCAGGACGGTAGTTGAGTGCAGCTTACAGTTCATCTTTCACATCTGTGGATTCCTGTAGAGACATCAAGCAGAGAATCAGAACGTTGCTTTTTGAAAGTGGAAAAGGTTACAAGAGCTGTCCCAGAAGAACTGGGCTTAAGTATCCATCAAGACATCATTAAAACTGTAGACATTAACTAAGTGAAGGCTGACCTCACATAACAGTTTAGCTGTTTAGAGGTAGTGTTGTTGTCTGTAGTGTTGTTGCAAGTCTGTATTGTAAGCATTTGAAACTATACTCCTGCCAATTTGTTGATGTCATTGCCCACAAACTGTTGAAATCCAATAGACAACATTGACTGCTGCTGTTTTCTTGCCATAGGGCACCGTTACAATCTTAAGCTTAATTTATCTCCAACTTTGAACATATCTAAGTGTTTTCTTCCTATAATATAGTTTGATAAGGAATGAAGTGTCATTTGTGCTGCAGTTTTTTTTCCCCTCCAAGAAAAGCTTGGAAAACCTCACACTAGAAACTAGTGTCATGACAGGCAAAGTGAATGAGTTTGTTGCCAGGAAACACCACAGACAAAACTGCACATAAATATTGGTTAAGAAAGGAGTCAAGCTTGAGACCTTACCTTCTGTGTTTCACTGTCTTCAGCATCAGCATCCACCTCCTCTTCATCTTGCTCTGCCTCCTCAGCTGCATCTTCAGGCTCTTCAGGTTCCTCCTCCACCTGTAGGAAGGTCACATGCAATTTGCTTTATTTGCTTAGGATGTTCACTTGTTGTGGAGTAGCTAAACACAGGCTATGGAAGTATCTCCTATCAGTTCCTAACATTTGCCCCAAGCTACCTGAAGGAGAAAGCAAGTTCTGTTTAGCATTGACACACTATCATGCCTCCTCTGGCAAGACACCCAGTGTAAGTTCTTGCACAGCATTATGAGAACCCATATTACTTATACCCACTTAGGAATTTCTCCATTAATTAGATGGGCACATGTGTCTGGCTCCTAATTTACTCCCATAGAACCACCACTTAGTTAAGGACAGCACAATACTTGAGAAGCATAATGAAAGAGCGGAATCCCAAGCAACCAGAAAGAAGTGAAGGGAGGACATGAGCATGACGTAGATATTCATCAGGTTCCCAGCCAGGTACTTGAATTGGGCTCCTGGTGGCCCATCTTAAGTGTAGGAAGCTGGATACATTTCATTTGATGCAAGTCTATCACATATCTGCTTTTTAAGATGTAGCAGCAATAAGTCAATTAGCAGCCCCAAGTTGAAGGCAAACTAACCTTTGCATCCAGGTCAATGTTTAAACTTAAACGAAGCATCCTTTCTATTCTGTCTCCGTATTCCTTAGTGTCTGGTAACATGTATCCTGATCTCAAAGTTGCAGTTTCAAACAACACCACTGCAAGATCTGAAACTGTTTTGTCATCTTCATTTTCCTAATGTGGAGAGCATTAAAAAAACCAAACAAACAGAACTATTAACAAGGCTGTATGCAGCCTAGTAGCCAGTATTTCACTACTGTTATTTGTTTACCTTGACTCGCCTCAGCATGTCCTTGATCAGTGGATGCCTGGGATTAATTTCAAATGTCTTCTTTTGGCTAGCATAGTAACTGAAAAGAATAGAAGGTACATCACTGAGTTATGAAGTATAGGACCCAGCTACATCCTTAAATGCATGAATACTGATTACAGCCACACAGTAACAAATGTATTCTTTCCCCAGCCCCACTTCACTACTCTAGAAAGCATTCGAGTTACTAAGACAGTTCATCTCTTGTCACCAAATGACAAATAGCAAATTCCACTGATGAGTCTTGCTCACCAGGCAGTATTACATACTGGACTTTGAAATAACAATGTAAGACTACGATGGACAGTGCAACTTGGTTGTAAGTGACCTCAAAAACATGAAGGATCATCTGAACCATATGGAAGCTTGGTGTGCCCACACCAAGCAAGGAGGGACAGCAACTACATTTCACATCTCCTACTATGTAACTGGAAGCTTACTTTGTAGATATATCCTTCCCAGTTTGGTAAGCTTGAGCCTTCATGATTCTTTCCATGTTACCAGACCATCCATACTGACTAGCCACAAGAGCACATGGAGACTGGGTTAAACGTTGAGATAGCACAGCTTTTTCAATCTGTAGAGAAAAAGTGTTAGACATTTTAGTTCACACTAGTTCACACAGCTAACAGCTTATACAGGGAATAAAGTAAATAACCCTGAAATTTCCTGTCACTCCAATATTTTCTGAAGGCTCTAAGATGACATTCTAACTCATCATCTTCCTGAAACAGAGGTATTAAACAACGTATTTGTTTATCCACAGAAAGACAAGAGAAGCTACTGTCAAGTCTATGCTCAAAGAATCTGCAAGGTGTGTTGTAGCAAGTACCACAGCTTTTACAAATAAGCATCGCATATATCATAACATTTTACCTTGTCTTTTAGAGCTTTGTCTTTCATCCAATTTAAGAGTGGTTCAAATTCCTTTTCCAAGGCTTCCCGACTCTCCTTAGACTTTTCACTTTCTTCAAACTTAACTCCTTCTTTCGCTACATTCTGAAACCTCTTGCCATCAAACTCTGGCAGAGCCTGAATACAGTATTCATCTACAGGTTCAGTCAGATAGATCACTTCATAGCCCTTTTTCAGAAGACGCTCAACAAATGGTGAGGACTCAGCCTAAGGTGACAGAACAGATCAAATGCCAATTTAATTGCGTTAGTACTAGCAAGTACTGAAATCTGTACATCTATTTGGCAAATGTTGGTACAAGGAAAACTGAACTGCAGTAGTAACATAAGCATGCCGTCCCCACATTTACAACAAATACACAGTTCACAGTGTTTATGGTACTATAACTAGGAGCCGTAATGGTTTTTTCCCTTTCCCGCTCACATACCTCCTTTCTGCTGGCACCTGCCATAAAATAAATTTTGTCTTGCTTCTCTTTCATTCTTTCCACATACTGGTCAAGGCTCGTAAGGTTACTTTCATGATGAGAAGACTGGAAGCGAAGAAGTTTAGCCAGTCGTGTACGATTGGAGTGATCCTCAATAACTCCAAGCTTTACGTTAGTACCAAACTCTTTCCAGAACGTGTCATTGTATTTTTCTTCTGCAATTTTCTTGATCATATCAAGAGTTTTGCGAACAAGTTTCTTTCTGATCACCTAAAAAAGCAGCAATACCAAGTTAAAACAATAAGCACTTGGAAGAACCCTCAATTCAACCCCACTGCAAAGGATGGATTCAAGACAGTGTCCCTGATCTGAAGCGAACAGAGTCTGAAAACAGCAATGCATGTGTTTCCTACACTTTAATTTCACACTCTTTATATAAAGTAGAATTAATCAAGCTATTATTCTTCTAAATCTTGCTACTGTCATGTGTTTACAATAAAGGAATTTAAGATCAATTAGCTTACCTTTAACAATTTATGCTGCTGAAGTGTTTCACGAGATACATTCAAAGGAAGATCATCAGAATCCACCTAATCAAGGAAGAAACTTCTTAAGTATGGCTAACAATATTTGAGGATTAAAAAAATCAAATGCAAGTAAAACTTGTAATACTTACAACACCCTTAACGAAGTTAAGATATTTGGGCATCATGTCATGAAAGTCATCAGTGATGAACACTCTTCGAACATACAACTAAATTACAAGAGGAAACAGCAGCCAGGTTATTTTTTTTTTCTTTTTTTTGACAGGAATCCATACCCACACACTTGCTTGTCCTACCTTAATGAAATCACTTTTTTTGGATCCATATTCATCAAATAGGCCACGTGGAGCAGAATTAGGAACAAACAAGATAGATTTGAAAGTTACTTCCCCTTCAGCAGTGAAGTGGATGTAAGCCATTGGGTCATCGTGTTCCTGTGAAGACAGAATTCTTTTAATTGACATGGGCAAAATATCGATGAGTTAACACATTTCCAGTAATAACACGAGTTTGCCAAATAAATGCAATTATTTTACAATTAAACTATCTAACCATGCTTTGTTAGAATCTGTTATGGAGATAAAAGTTCCAGATTCAGCCGAGTTACTCACACAGAAGTAACCTTCCTTGAGACCTACTAGCTTTATAGGTTTAGTTTTTTTTTTTCAAGCCAACCACCAAAAAGTTACCAATAGCACAGTAACCAATATAGTATCATCACAGCATAGTTAAGAGACTCCCAAGTAACACATTGCACTGTATTTACACATAAAGACAATGTTGTTTCTAGAAAGCCATATCTTCCTCTTTCTTCCACCATGTACACTAATGTACAAACACCACCACTCTCAGACTAAATAAAAATTTCCCTGTCAACATTTAAACACATCAGTAAGCTCCATATGAGCTGGAACATACTAATTCTCAAACCTTGGCCACTCAACACTTGGGCAGCAGTACCTTCCCTCTGGAAAAAAAGATTAACTCCTGACTGAGATGCTATGCCTACTAGGCTCTTTGCAATTCAGTCTATTTACTGACAGCAATTAAGTAATTCTTCAGAAATAGCCCATCCTATAAACACTCAGTTGTGTTTAGACAACAAGAGATACTATAGCAAACCTCTTGCTTTGGAACAATCTTGAGGCTCAGAGCTTACCTTGGAAAAGGTTTTGTAAAAAGCTTTGTATTCGTCTTCTTCAACTTCTTTAGATGGTCTCTGCCAGATTGGTTTTATGTCATTCATGAGTTCCCAATCCCAGACAGTCTTTTCAACCTAGGTATATAAACGCCACAGAATAATAAAGACTCATTCTTTACTTCAGGTTAAGCCAGTTAAAGACACTCCATTGAGGCTAAGTCATAAAATAGCGTGTCAAAAATACATGCTCTTTCTAATTTACAAAATAAATTATGCAATGGCCTGGATATTCTCATTCAAGTATACAAATTAGTGTAACAGATGGGAACAAAACTTAAATCTACACTATGGTGTGTCCTATGTATATTTAACATATGCACCAAGTATCAGTATTTCTGTTCTACTGCTATTCTGAAAAAAGCTTTCCAGCAGAGTATACTCAATTTAAACTACTCAACAATGTCAGATTACTGAAGTCCACTACCATTTCAAGCAGTTCACTCAAGTATTTACAATTAGTTCTGGGACCACTGCCTCACAAGGCTATTGTCAGTCATTTGCCTGATTTCAACCAGGTCTGTTTTGTTTACAATCTTCTTTCCTGACAAGATGTCTAATTGCACTTAAACAGGATTGCTGTTTGAAAGCACACGCACTACTGAAGCGCACCTCTGAAAGACTACCTATGAAAATTGCTGAACTATCTGACATGAGTTACAAAACCCCAAGTCTGACAAAGCTTACCTTCTTAGTTTTTGGTTTCTTTTCTTCCTCTTCTTCTTCAACTGCAGCTTCATCATCATCTGTTTCTTCTTTCTCCTTTGCTTCCTCCTCTTCAATGGGTTCTTCAACAGTCTCTGTCTAAAGAGACAACTGAAAGTGGTGCTTGGACTGCTTGGCTTCCTAGCAGGTATCTCCCAGTATTCTCTAAAACAGCTTAATCTCCCAGAGCACTAATTTAACTTGTGTTATTTGCCTATTGCAAGCACTTCTCTATAGGTAGCTATAGAGAAATTAGTTGCATTTTTCATGAATACATGCTTTCTTTCAATACACTGGGAAGTCACTGTACTCAAATTTAAGCTTTTCCATAGCTCTACACATAACGCTAATCAGACACTTGGGTGATTTTAAGGTAGTGTTACACCACAAAAACATGAGAAGAACAGGCCTAAAAGTTAAGACGCTGCCTTTTTTCAGAAGGGCACCTAACCATGGCCCTGCTTGAGAGCTTACCAAAGCTTCCAGCTACCAAACAAAGCCAGTGGAAGAAAGATCTTTCTTGGTAATTAGCACAGTCTTGCTCCTTTGGTAAAGTTCGAGTCAGAATAAAACCAAGTTCCTTGAAAGTTTGTGATTTTAGCAACACACTAACTTTTGGAGAGCAAGTAACTAGTAAAATACTAGCCAGAAGAGTCACAAATGGAAGAATTTTAGACATGAGACAAGTAGAAGTTCTATAGTATGCCCTCATCCTTCCTGAAAGATCTGGCCAGACAGTTTTCACAACCAAAGCTCATACTCTGCAATGCTCAGTTAAATATACTTACCTTGCTGCTCCACACATATATGGGGAAGTTTATGAACTGTGAGTATTTCTTTACTAGATTTTTAACAGTATCCAGCTCAAGATAATCAGATGCTTCCTCCTTCAAGACAAGGCTAAAGAAAATAAAAAAACTCCTTCAATCAAAGTGCTCAACAACCATTTCAGAAGTTTTACAGGAGGACATGCATCTTCCTACTGTTGCAGCTATAGCAATTCAAATTTATGCACGAGTTTTTACTAGTTCAGCTGCAAATATCCCTTAAAAAATACAATCTCTACTAAACTGCTCCACTGAGAAGAAACACTTAGTTTTCAACAATTGGGGCAGAACACAACATCCAGAAGTCTAAATGAAAACCTCAAATCATATTGATACTTATCAGGACCCTGATGCACTCTAACTGGCTTTACTTGGAGCTAGAGCACTGAGATGAACTTTTTCAACTAAGTGCCTTCTACATGAAGAAGTCCTCTAAACCCAGATGAACAGATTTATCTGCTCGTGAAAACGATGAAAATAGGATTGTCAAACTACCTCGTCTGAGATTTGCATTAGACCAGTCTCACTGGTATATAAACAGCAGCCAGTTTCCAAGAGTAAGCTCTACAGCCCCTGCATAGGTTTCGATAGGCCACAATTGTTTTGAGGAACCGAATGAGTTTGCAGGCAGCTGAACTGTCTAGAATTACTTGCTAACAGTTAGCTGTCAAGATGCTCATGGTCTTCTTAGTTCATCTGATGGAATGTGAACTACATTATCACTTCACATTTATTTTGGATGCAGTTAATAGTGTGCATATTTTTATTAAACTGAAAAAAGCTGTATTACAAGAATCAAATAATATATGAGTCAATGCTAAAGCCATCCACATATTCCAGTGAGCAAAGTGTACCCACTAACTTTTTTCTTTTGAACCCAAAGAAACTTAATACTTACGTTATGGTTGTGCCACGTCCTAAAGTGTTTCCTCTTGGGTCATCAATCACAGAGAATTCATTTGAATCTGACTCCCAAATATGTTGAGTATCATTGTTGTGTTTTGATGTGACAATAACTCTGTCTGCTACTAAGAAAGCAGAATAAAAGCCAACACCAAACTGGCCAATTAACTCGGATGTTGACTGGCTATCATCCTGCATTTCAGTCATCTTGTTTAAGAATTCACTTGTACCAGACTTTGCAATGGTACCCAGGTTTTTAACTAACTCCTCTTTTGTCATGCCAATACCCGTATCTGTAACATGAAGCATGTTCTTCTCTTTATCACACTGAAAAAAAAAGAGAAAGATGCAGTTTGACTTCGCTTTGAATCTTAATACATAACACACTGCCACAGAAAAGTGGTAATCAGAGTAGCAGCTATTCAAATATGCCTGGCTACAATAAATTGAATCTGCAGTAACTACAGAAGTGAGGAAGACCTACCTTCAAAGTATTTCAATACTTCAGTTACTCTTTATAGAATCAGAAATATTTCACCACTAAAAGAAGAGTAGTCTTTGATAAAGTAAATTGCAAGGGTCCTGATGTGGTCCTAGTTTGTATTTGCATCAGTATTAAGCCAAAAATTTAGATTCAATGATGCAGTATTTTTTTTTTCACATTCCTCCCACCCCTCCTCCATAACAGATAATGGTACCTAATGCTTCTTACCTTGATTTTGACTGTAAGTTCCTCATTACCAGCAAGAGCATTTTCATCAGTTAAGGATATTAACCGTATCTTATCTAAAGCATCCGAAGCATTTGAAATAAGTTCCCTCAGGAAAATCTGAAATAGAAACCAGTAATCAGGAATTCCACAACACACACAAACAGTTCTAATATGTTCTACTGATAAAGGCACTAACCTCTTTATTTTTATATAAAGAATTGATAATAAGTTTCATCATTCTGTTCACTTCCGCTTGAAATGCAAACTTCTCAGATTTTTCTCTGATTTCTTTAATCTGGGATGCATTTAGGCCATCTAGCTGGATAGCTTCTTCCTCTCTGTTAGGACAATGAAAATCTGTCAAGTAGTCTTGTCCACATCCAGTATCACTAATTTTATCATCTAGCAACAGCAATAATAGTCTAGTTAGAACAATAGTAAGATCCTTAATCACTGACACAGCCCCAAAGTTACATGATCAAATGAGATACGCACAAAAGTAGCTATCCTCAACTGCATAACTTTAATCTAAAACTTGAGTGAAAAATCCATACTTGCAAGTAAGGCTTTTTTTCCTAAAAAGAAATTCAGGGAAGAATACAGATGGGTTAAAACCACTGCAATCCTCAGCATGTGGTATACCTCACAGGAGGTGAGGTGGTTCATAGGCACAGAGCTATCTCATCAGTAGCCACTAAACTGACACCATGTACCACACACAAGGGTAACCCCCTATTAATTTATTGATTTTTATAGAACTATTAATATTAGACAGAAACAAGTTGAGTATTTCTGAATCCATGTTCTCAGGCTCACTTCTATTTAGGAGGAAACAGTCTTTTCCAAAAATATTTCTCGCAGATGACTAGATAGCTCTTTTGAAGAGTGTTCCCCCTTAATTCTGAGGTGTTAGGCATTACTGATGCTCTAACTGACTGTTCAAAAGCAAGAGAAAGCCTTAACATTTCAGAAGTAACTTACCCAGAACCCCAGGTACTAACCTCTGAACAACTTCATCATCTGTGCGAGACCCTTCTCTGCTTTTACCCAAGTCATCTTCCACGGTCCCATCCACATCCACCTCATCAGCTCTAACCGATACTGGGAAAGCAAGGAATCCAACGATCTGAGCCTGATCCCCATTACACACTACCGAAGTTCTCCGCTTACCCCTCCCCACGGTTTTAGGCTCAGTTCTGTCCCTCCACGCCCCCTCCCCGAGGAAAGTTCAGCCCAACCGGAGACATCAGAGATGAGGGAAGGGGACGCACCCCCCCCGCC
>NW_009205277.1:0-696 GCF_000690835.1 Fulmarus glacialis
CTCATCACCCCTAATTACCCCTCATCACCTCTAATTACCCCTCATCTCCCCTAATTATACCTAATTACCCCCTGATTACTGCCTAATCGCCCCTAATTATCCCTGATTAAGACTCATCAACCCTAATCACTGCCTAATTACCTCTCATCACCGCTAATTACTTCCTAATTACCCCTGATTTCCACATATTTACCCCCTAATTACCCCTAATCACCCCTCATCACCCCTAATTACCCCTCATCCAATCATCCCTAATTATCACTAATTAATTATGCCTAATCACCCCTCATTGCTCCTAATTACCCCAATCACCCCTAATTACGCCTAATCACCCCTAATTACTTCCTAATCACCCCTAATTACCGACTAATTACCCGTAATCACCCTCATCACCCCTAATTACTCCTAATTACTGCCTAAATACCACTAATCACCCATAATTATCACCTAATTACCCCTAATCACCCCTAATTATCCCTCATCACTCCTAATTATCCCTAATTTTCTCTCATTAATCACCCTTTAGCCCCCTATCCCCCCGTGAACCCCTTATTTCCCCCTTATTACTGCTCTTATCTCCTAATTACAGCTAATTACCCCTAATTACCACTTAATTATCCTTATTTATCCCTAACAATGTCTAATTAGTCTTAATTAACTCTAACTAATCCCCCCTTACCCCCCTATTCCACCACC
>NW_009205278.1:0-11918 GCF_000690835.1 Fulmarus glacialis
GCCTCGGCGAGGGGAAGGAGCGGGGGGGAGGAGGAGGCCTGCAGAGTCCTTTAGGGGGGTGAAGTCGGTGCTGTACCCCCATCTGAGCCATTGCCAGGAGAGGATGGGCGGAAGGGAGTCGATAGGTTGGGCTTTTTTTTTTTTTTTGGGGGGGGGGAGAAACAGGAGTGATTCTATAATGAGAAGAGAATAAGGAGATTTGTAAACTAATCCCCCCCCCCCCGCTCAAACACTCAGTAAACCTCAATGCATTGGGGTGCAAAGGGCTGAGTGTTGCAAGATTACTGCGCATGGGGATGCGTGTGCAGTGTCCCTGTCTCCCACTAACTAAACCAGCCAGAAGATTTGTGCACGGAGTAAAAAAAAAACTGCAATCGTGGTAGTTTTTCACTGGAAGTTAAAAGCTCGATTCCTGATCTAATCTAGTGTGTGCTTAGAGCAAATGATTGAATGAGTTAAGTTAACTATTTCTTTCCTGTAAGGTTTTTCTCCCAAAAAGCTTTAAAGCAAAAATGTCAGGCAACGTGCGCGGTGCGCTGAGGGGTTTATTTGCAAGACTTCATACAACTTTGCTTTTAGCAAATAATAAAGTTTAGAAAACTTTGATCGTGTTAGAGTTAATTTTGCTAAGAAACAGTGTCTTTTGAGGTGGAAAATACCTTTCATAAAATTTAAGTGTTTTAAACAAGGGGATGCTTTATTCTGAATTCTGTTTTTTATTTTTATGAAGGGCAGTTAAGGTACACATGTGATGAAGCTGTACACTAGTGGCACTGACAGTGATTTTTCCATAAAGAAAAGTTTGTAATCGGTGAAAACTATCATGATGTTTCTTGTCCAGCTTGATTTATTTATGCTTGAGAGAAGGAGGGACGTGATTTTGTTAACGAGGGCAGTTGCAGTTTCTGGAGTTTGTTTAAAATTTAAAATTGTTTTAAAATTTTGTGTCCTTCAACTTTTCTTTCGAACTGGAGAAGATTCACTTAGTTTTGCACATTTTTTTACTGCCCTAATGAATGAATGAATGGCACATATATCAAAAGGATTCAGTGTCCAATTCGGAAGCTGTTTTACTTGCTGCTTTCCCCTCCCCTCAGTACTAGACAGCAGTGCATGTGGTCAGTTTGATAAGACTGGGTTTTACATTGCAGCTTTTTTCTTGATTTAGAAGAATTAAGGACATTTTTGTGTCTGTACTTTAATTAAGTTGGTGTACCTTGAAACAAAAAAAAGAGTTCAGCTGCTGATTTAGTTTATGGTGAAGCATTGCATAACTGTATTAAACCTGGACTGTAAATTCATCTTTAGTAGTAACTTGTACATAGGCTATTTTAAATCAACCCCTCTATACGTAAAGGTAGATATATAGGTCTTGTGAGGATTGATGCTTAAATTTATATAAAATTCAGAAGGAAATCTGTAAGATATCTTTCAGTTAGTGCTTTGTTCATGTCATTAAACACAGCCTATTTTTGTGTTTTGGGTTTTTTTCCCTAATGTAGACAGTCTATTTAAATGCTGTCTGGGATTTATGGGATTTATAGCAATACAGTGCTATAATGCCGAAGTAAGGTAACAATGTGTTGGACTTTTTTGGATGAAGAACCTGAAAATAAGTTCAGGGATGGAGTTTTACATGTAGGTGTTTCCTTTTTATTTTAGGATGGTAGTGTTGCAGATCAATAGAAAAACTAGAGAGTTTTGATAAATATTGTCTGTTCTGAGCACAAGACGAAATAACATTATTTAGTCATTATGTTCATGTCATAATGCAGAGTCCTAGGCAAAAGTGCTTAGTTTTTTCATGTGACTGTAATTTGAGTGTACCGTAATTGAGACTTTTTTTTGTCACACGGAGGGGAAAAAAGTCTTCAAGGAAATCATGCTCTCCTGATAGCTAAAATGCGTAGTCAAATTTCTGCCGGTTAATGAATTCATGTAATAGTGGGCAGAAGTATTTTATCAGTCAGTTTGCACATTCTAACAAATGAATCATGAAACGTGACCATATCGTATATTTTCAAAGGGGCATTAATTTTGGATGGCCAGCTAGTCAGCAAGCACATGAGTATATAGCAACACAGTTCAGATATTGCTCGTCATTTGTACTTCTGTATTCCATGTCATTATTTCATAATCATTTAATGAGATATTTAAGTGTTGCTGTCAGTTTTCTGGGCGTGTCCTGAGTATATTTAACATCTGTAAGTGGGTTGTTTTTTTTTTTTTTTTTATTATTAAGATAAGCTAGAAGTAAACCTGTAGTATCACTACAGGTTTTGTATGACACTACAGATGTTGAGCTGATTTAGCAATGGATATAGTTGAAAACACTTGTCATCAAGGTCATCTAAAAATCTTTTTAAAAAAAAAAAAAAGACATTTAAAAAACTATTTCCCTGTTTGGAAAGAGTAATACTCTGTAGGAATTGTATAAACAATTGTTTTAGCCACTTTTCCTATTGTTTTTCATAGAAAGAATTAATACAAACGCATCATTTATAAATCTTGTGAAAACAAGTTAAGCAGAAGAAAGGATACCATAGCAGAATGAATCATTTATGCTTGTTTTGTTCTTTCGCCATTACTGTGGTGTCAAATTAACTCAATACCATTTTAAGTATACCATATTGCCCCAAAACCCAGCTGAAGTAAAAACCAGTAGAGTTTGAATTCAGAAAAAGCTGAACAAGCTCATAAGCTCATCCTCACCCTCACCCAAGCCTGTGTCTGGCCTGGCAACCAGAATAACTGGAACTGGGAACATGGCATGCAATCTGACTCCCTGAAATACTGCACTGCAAACTACCTCTTTTATGGCTGGCTTGGAGTGTTGCTCCCTGGCAGGGTGTAGTTTGATGTTCCCTTAAGCCAGTGCTGTTTCTGGAAGAAGAAAAAAAAAAGGGCAGCAGTCGGTAGGCATTTGTTCTGTGCTGTCTTTGCAGTGTATTGCCTGGTGTTCGTGGGTGACCTTAGGAAGTCGATCTGTCTCAAAACTAATCTTAAAAAAATGGTTGTTATGCAGCTGGATGAGTTTCTTGTGCTAGCTTGCTTGCATCCATGCAGATGTGTCTGATGTTACAGTGTCATTACAGGCAGAAAGAAGTGTTTGGAGAGAGGGCAATGTAGATTCTGTCTGTCAGGTTCCTGAAATACACTGAAAATTATGGGGGGCACCCTGAAGGCAAAATGAAAGGTGGCTCTGGCCAGGGGCTGCTAGTGGGTGGATTCGGAGAGAGGTGTTTTAGAGTTTTAGAGCAGCATCTTGCTGTAGCTGCTGCTTCTCCCATCCTGCTCAGTTGCTGTTCTATGTTTTAAAGGGGTGAAGAAGCTGGATTTGTGTGTCTTTTTTTTTTTTTTTTTTTTTGAGTCCCGCTTTCATTGCTCAGAAGGTGCTGGGTTGGTCCTTTTGCTAGAGCTTTTGCTGATGGAGTGAGTAGTTGTTCTAGGCTTCCATGGTCTCGGGAATTCAGGCTGCAGCTGAAGCTGTGAGTTTAGGTTGCCAGAAGGTATCATTTGTCTTTCTAAAATGTGAATGGTGAATCCACGCAGAGTAGAGTGGGTGAATGTGGGTTGGGTGACTTAAAAAAAGGAAGTCTGGGAAAACTGACATAGAACTTAAATTTGGAACTAGATGGCAGCATGCAAATAATGGAATAAACCCCACAGTTTTTGTGAATCACTGCTGTTTATTCTGTGCATTGTAGACTATAGCACTGATTCGGAGACTTTTTAGAATGGATCCAGCCATTTACCTATTAAGAAATCCAGTTTTTGTAGGCAGTTGCTTAGACACACTGCTTTTTCCATTCATGTAACCGTTAAAATACTTGTAAAGTTAAGTGGGGTTTTGTTTATAGGTAAACTAAGCAGTCTGATTTCTGTTTAGTGATATACATGCAACATGCTGTGTCGTACAAAACAGCCAAATCTGTTGTAATAGAAGTTGCTGGCCTTGGGCCATTGGATTACAGTCATTTGTCACTCTAATGCCATTTCAGCAATGTAGATGTTCATTTCCAAAGAATTAAACATGCTAGAACTGCGGTTTTTCTTTTTGATGGAAGTGTTTTATGTGTGATCATTAAATATACAACTGGGGATTATGGAACAAAGGGTTATGCTTCATGGTGGAAAAAAAGTATGTGTGTGTATATATATATACACGAGCACTCCATAATGGAGTAGTCTGATTAAAATTGGGATTTTAAACCCTATTTTTATTTTATGAAATTGTAACATATGCATTTAAGACTATGTGTGTTAAGTATTCCCAATGATGATGCTGTGTTGATTATTTTTAAAACACTTTAAAGGATTTTGTTAGATTAGCACTCATGTTAATATATTCATTAACACTCTAATAAAGTAAAACTTTGAAGTACATTAGTCTTTTTCATTTTGTATTTGACTCTCTAATACCTAATTTAATTGCAGATGTTATTGATATTTTAAATACGTGTAAGAAATTTTCCTCCTTGTTTGACAGCATAAGATTTATTGATCTTCGCTGAATGCTACATGGTCTATTTTTCTTTACCTGTAGTTAGGCAGGAGGTAGCTTAAATCACAGTAGCCCTAACAAAGTGTTTATGTAAGGCTTATTTAAATCATACACCTTATGAAAAAGCGTGTGTTTAATATAAAATTAAGAAAGGCCTTCTTGAGATGCTATGATAGTCACAAATGTTAGTGCCGTACAAACTGAAAGAAAAGTGCAAGAGTGCTTTTGGGAATTTTGCTGCTTATAGTATTGTATGTGAATTCATATCATGTATGGAAGTTTTAAAAGAAGCATTGTATGTTATTTGCATTGAAATTGTAGTAGGAAAGAAAGGGATATGGATCAGCTTCCATTGAATGTAGTGTTAACACAAACTGGAAAATCACTTAAGGGTTCTGTAACTTTTTTACTTTGTTAAAAAAGTAAACCCCACGATTGGGGTTCAATTTTGAGGTGGAAGAGAAAAATGCCCTATCTGTAAGAAACTGTAAAGAAGAACGTATCTCTAAAGGTTGTGTGAAAAGATGAATTTAAAAAAACATACAAGAAAGTAGGTTTTCTTCAAAGAATTCTGAGTATGAAAGGCTCCTCTCTCTTTGCTTTGTTTGAACTAAACTGAACATACTAGCAGAAATAGCAGTGCTGTATTCCCTCAGCGCAGCGGGCATGTTTTTTCATACAACATTTAGAGCCTGCTGTAGTGATTCACAGGTTTCCTGCCTCATTTTTCCCCGTGAATGTTGCAGGCTGGCAATGGATTTACCAGTGTAACTTAAAAGACAGAAGTTGTGTATCATTCATGCAAAGAAGTGAAGGCTTTTGTCGTGAAAATGTTTTCTCTTGTTGGAGTGGGATTCCTTTGTAGGTAGTGTAGCAACCGTTAACAGTAGTGATCCTTACAGTGTCATGGTAATGTTCTTATTTTCATGAGCACTTAACAACTTTGCCATATGCACATACCTATCTCAGTGGGAACATGTATAGAATTTGCTCCTTAGCCTGTACTGAAAAAATATACATACGTGTTTTAAGTTGGTTGAGATCACCTGTTATTAGCATAGAAAACGCCTCGAACTCAGGTAGGATTACCAGGTTTCAGATGACAAGAGTGACTTCAGATGTGCTGACTTTCATTGTGTGAACGTATCAAGACTTCAGATGCTGTACGTGGTATCAAACCACAGGTATTCTCGCTCCCGGTTGTCTGGTGGAGCAGAGTTCCTGTTGCACATGGCTGTTGTTTGAACAGGCTGAGTGTAAGTTTTAAAGAGGGAAATGAATTCAAAGCTAACCTTCTTTACAAGGTGGGAGTTAAAGAAATTACTCTGACAAAAAGAAATTATTCTGACAGGAAAAAAGGGGAGATAGAGGCAAGATACTGATAATCCCTTTCATTCTTGCTGCAAGCGTTAGGATGGATGGAGAGGGAAATGGAAAAAGTTCAGTTGCTTAGTTTAATGGTAGCAACAAGCAATTAGATTAATCGTATTCAAATAATGCTTTTGGACTATGCTACTTAGGAGGGTATTTGGTTAAAAATTATGCTATACTGGTATATAATATAGGATGGTCTTGTTGTTTTAAATGTGAGTAGGTATGATAAAAGGAGAGGGAAATAAAGCAGAGAGAAAAAGAGTCATTGTCAGCACAAGGTACAGCTGAATTGCAAAAAGAATCAAGTTCTCTTGAGCTCCAGTCTGCTTCAGTCTATCCATTAAATCATACGGTCTCTAATAATAGCTAGCTGTTACCAAAGAAAGTAAGAAATAGTGTTGTAATGTCCTTAAAGCATGGAAAACCTCACTTTCTTCTGTTCCTCTGCCCCCTTTGGGATACAAAACCAAAGCTGCCATTGTTTGAAAATTTCTGTGGAGCACGTAGTTAATTGATAAAAAGTTGGAAAAAAGTCAAAACAACTTATTTAGGCAATTCCCAATACTCATTTTCTTCTTCTCGGCTAAAGGCTGTGACCATAGGCTCTTGCCCCTTAACAGGAAGCATAAGCTTCCACGAATCACAGATAGTGAAAGCTCCCTAACAAGAATTAAGACAAAAAAAAAGGGTTTATGCTGTTAATATGCTTTCATAGCAAGCAAGAATGAGATACATAAAATTATCATCCTGGCATTGCAAGCAACAGAAAATGTAAGTGCAGCAGAATCATAAAAGTGTGAAAGAGGAGTAGTCAGCTTTCAGAGCAGAAGAAATAAAGCTGTTGAGTTTGCTCATGTCAACAGGTTTGCGTTCTCGGTCTTTTGAACTTTACCTTTGTTCAAACATACCACTGAATTGTGGTGGTCACTCTTGTTGCTGTGAGTCAAAATGACTGTAAATACCAGATGCTGGCATGCTGTGTTTCAGATGTTGCCAAAGACTGAGAGTTTCCTTAATTGGGGAGGATAAAGGCAGTGGACATGTATTGCACTAATGATTGTCACATAAAGGCCATTATGGTTTTCTGCATTGGTGTAATTGCATCCTTAAAACAGAGATTTCCCCGAGTCCTCATCAGTGTTCATCCCCAGAGCGATGCCTTGGGGCAGTTGTGCACATTTTTTTCCTTTGCTGGTGCTGGTGCTAGTAATGATGGGTACCACAGTCAGAAGTTGCAGTGGGCTAGAGGGATCCCTCATTCCTAGAAGCAGTGCTCGATTGTGTGCTGAGCTACGTATCATGTGTATGTACAGTATTTTCATGGTAGTATGACTTTATAGTTAGTCTGAATTCTTCACAGCTTTTTCTAGTCAAAAATCTTAGGGCTTAGCTAAGAGCTAAGGTATTTTATAGCCTGGTTTGGTTTGCATACCAAATTTTGTATAAGTGTTTGTGATTCAAATTTATTTATTTTGTGAAACCTAAAAAAAAAAGTCCTTGTAATTAGTGAACAACTGCTTATTATATTGTATGTGAAGGTCAGCTCCAAGTATGAATGTCCAACACATGCAGTGTGTTTACTGAGTAGCCAGAGGTTGCAATCTTTGATAATGGCAGACATCACTAATTTGAAACTTAGTTCACTGTTATTTTTTGTCTTCTTCACAAAACAGCCATTTTGAACAATAGTATGAGTGACTGATGGTGTTTACCAAATGTTTTTATGATTTGCAAGATTTTTTAATTGGATTTGGGACCAAAGGAGGTAATGTACAGCCACATGAGAAGCATGTTCTTTCAAAAACTGCCTAAATTGGTGTTGTTTGGAAGTGGAAAGTATTATAAATTCACAATATGCAGGCTGCAACATAAGGGTGTGGTTTCATCGTTGTTACTCAACCTTGTCAGCATTGCGGATTAGACGGCAGTTTGCTAGTATTTACGTGGGGCCCCCTAAAATGCTCTCGCTCCTGTGTACTGTAGATGGATGAGGGAGAAGATGGAAGGTGCTGGAGTTGCAGATGTGCTCGTGGAGGTGAGGGGTGTGAGAGGGACACTGCAGACAGCAGCTGCTTCTACCTCTGTCCTTGCAGTGAGTAAGCTGAAGAGCCAGTGCTGCGTTGTGTTTGCCTCCCCTGCCGTGTATCGATATTCCCATTTGTGGATGGCTGCACGTGCAGGCCAAGGAAGTGGTGACTCCAGCTCCTCCCTGGATGGAGGGGGGTACATGAGCTATCCGTTGTGTATTCTCATCTCATAGCGTTGTGGGCTTTATCAGGAATACTGTGTCAGAATGTACTCTGGTTTAGTCCCTTTTTCCCCCTCAGAAAGCAAGAGAATTTCAGTATCTTCAATATTGTAAATGTGTTGGGAAATAATCTTGAGTGCTCTCTTTTGCATTCTGTTCATTCATACGTGCAAAAGAAATCTGAATGCTAACAGAAGATCTCGTATAAGGAAAGACATGAAGTAGCACCACTATCAGTGTTACTCTTTTGAAATAAGCTACCTAAAAAAAAAAAGTTTATAAAATTGACAGCGTTATTACCATACAGTAAATCTACTGTCATATTCATACCCAGTTTTTAATGCTGCCATTTAAAAATATGGGTGTTTAATATGCTTACTATCTGTGTTTTAGTTGCAGCAGTGTATTAATCTGTGTATTCATTTTAACAGCTATCTTGCATCTACATAAAATTGTGTTGCAGATACTTAGGCTCTAAAACTATCTCAGGAGGAGGTGGCATATGTGTGGTGTCCCAGTTTTCATTTTAACTTGCATACCACTTCAAAATACAAAGTTGCTGTCATGGGCAGTGCCAGATCCTCTCAGGTTTCCACCTGCCACTTGCCGCACGTCAGGCTGGTAGGGGAGATGGACGGCTGCCTATATACTGAGAATCAAAACAATAGATGATGTCCTCAGTTTCTGTCGCCCAGAGGACATACAGCATACACATTTGTCACATGGTGAAGTAGTGGAAGGGACTTGAGTTCCTGCAGAGAGAAAACTGAGTAAGAACCTCTATAGAATTACTCTCAAACTTGAGCAGTTACAGAGCTTAAAATACAGGAGACTTTATTATGTGGTGGTAGTTGTGTTTCATTTCTGTGATCCCCTTGAGTCATTTAGCAATCATTGTGTTTTTTGCAAGTTCTCTGGTTTATTTTTGGCTGTTTCTCTATGAGATTATAACCCATTTTTTGCAGGTCACAACTTGGAAAGGGGAAAGTCTCGTTCTCTCTTGCTCCTGGCCTCTTGCATCTTTTGCTTTATGCTGGTTCCTCACCTTCTCTTAACCCTCCTTCCCGGGGCGGGGGGCGGGGGGGGAATAAAATAAAATAATCTGGATCATTTTCTCTCAGTTTGAGTATAATCATCTCGCTGATCAGTTCAGGAGAAGAGGCACAGGAGAAGAGGGGGATTGTGAATCCAGCAAAACAAAAAGGAGAGTAAAAGCTGTGTGCCCTTGGTGAATGGAACAGGTGGTGCTCGTGTGTAGTGACCAGCCAGTGTTTTCTCTTATTGTCACTGTTAAATGTGTGATGCCTTGCCGGGTATCGTTAGCTTTTGCAGTGTCTTTTTTTATTCTTGGTGACTGGTGTGGTTTTGGTAGGACTTTGCACCACATTAAGATTAATACTAAACTTTCTAAGTTAAATCTCACTCAGCTGTAGTTCTTGACCATTCAGCAATTCCGAAATTTAGGGTTGAGGTGCAAAGTTAGGCCTTCGGAAGAGGCATATCAGTCCTGGGTAGGTGGCCTCAACTGCCTGCTGAAGGTGCTAATCTGTATTCCTTGTCAGTTGGAGTCCAGATAGCTAATTTTTACCTCACCTAATACTAGCCATCTTAAATCCTGCCCTGAGTAATTGCTTGTGAAAAGCATTGTGTGAGTGACTTGTCTAGCCATGGTGCTGTTAGGGATAGATTTTAGTTTTCCACAATATTTAGCTACAGTTATTCAGAGGCTATCCATTCTTTTCCCACTTTTCTTTATCTTCCAGTGTATTTTTCAGCTTGCCTGACAAACTGGAACAGCAGCCTCCTTAGGAACCGGGGTGGTGTCGTCCCCTGGTATGGGTCTGTAAGTAGTCCTCTGCAAAGATGTGAATAGTGGAAATAAGTAAAGAATATATCGAATGTACACAAACTAGTGGGAATCAAATGAAAGTACAAGCAGTCTTAATTTTTGTGCAGCTTTGCTTTTGATTACATGATTTTAGAAGCATAGTTTTTAGTGTAATTTCCTCATCTTAAATAATAGGGTGCTATCCTGAATCTCCTGACCTGTATCTGCAAGGTCAGCACCTTTACATACACGGAAAGGGCGTCTGCTATTCAAGCGCATGGAGCAATTCACAAGAGAGGGAGCATTATTAAAGGAGCTGAGATACATACTGCTGTAACTGAATTAAAGAGACTTCTGACAACAGTAGATGGATTATGCGATTCCAGAATTTTGGGTGATAATTCAGCTTTTGGAGAGGGGAGTGGTCTGGCAGGCAAAGACCAGTTCTTTCCATTTCTTTTTTTTTTTTCTGTTCTGTCTCTACCAATAACTTCAGATCCTGTGTCATCTCTTTACCTAACTCCTGTTCTTCATCTTTGGCCTCATCAAGCCAATTGTAATCTCCTTCCTGAACCACTTAAAAATGTGCTTATATTCAAACTTTTTTACTTTCTTAAAACTCAGGGTCTTGTTGCACTTTTTCTTCCCAGAGTTCTACCTCTCTTGTTTCTTTTTAATAACCTCATCCGATTCTAGATGTATTAGTTTTACTTTTTTAAATCATGGATTTGAAGGATAAAAGTTGCCCATGAGGTAAATTCAGGTGTAGTAAGCACAGAAGAAAGGCTTTCCTCTGCCAGGGCACTGCCAAGCACCTCTGAAGCTTCCTAGCTGGAAGCCATTACAGGGAAAGCCTGTCTTTGTTCTGGTAGCCCAGAGCATCCTGCCTTGCCAGGGTAGGAATGTACTGGCTCCTCGATACTATGAACTGTGCGGATGGTAGAAAAGATAGTGCATGTGCTGTTTTACCACCTGGAGGAATTGAGAGAAACTCGTTGAAAACAATCCTTCAAAATCTTAGTTGCTAAAATACCTGCTAAATAAAGATTTTGTAAACCTCAGCAGAATGCTGATTTATATAGCATGTGGAATTTGGGTGGACTGTAGTGAGGTTTTCAAAGACAATTTGCAATTTAATGTGGCCAAAGCAGTGTTTTCCAGATGCAAAACTGATTTTACTACCATGTTCTTAGAAGTTTGTTCTGCTGTAGGAATCTGGCACAAAAGGTTGCAGCCCTAATGATTTTAGTCTGGCAGAGAAAAAAATGGCTAACACCAAAGTTTTTCTGCTGGGAAGTATCAGATGAAATTAGTAAGCGATTGTTTTGCCTGCCCCACCTACAATAAAATAGTAGTTAAACTGGCTGTGTTCTTGAGTAACTTCATGTTCCAACTTCTCTTTCCTCAGTGCTTACCATGCTATAGTAAATCAGAATAATTGAGGTCTTATTTATTTTTGTTCTTCATTATAGGAAGAGTTTACAATTTGCACATTAGACTCGGTAACTAGTTCAGTGCAAGCAGAGCTTGAAGTAAATGCGTTTGCTCAATTATGAGCAACCATCTTGGAGCTGGTGTTTCCAAACTCTTCGAGGGTGTGAAGGTAGAGGCTTAGTGTTTTACTGACCACTGTCCTTGAATTCAAAACTGAGGAAGGACCTATCTACCCATTTTGGAAGTATTTCTTCTGATACTTGCAAGGACTGCCTGCTTGGAGAATTTAATAGGAAAGTATTTTTGTTTGGCTTTTATTTTAATTTAACATCGCAAGAAAATAGTTGGAAAATGTTACTTCTCTGGATCGCTGGCAGATGTTCTGTGGGCTTGTAGTGGTGGAGCTGCTGGTGTAAAGGTGTCAGAAATTCCATCTTTTGCTCTCCGAAGAGCTAAGATTTGATGTAGTCAGCTCTGACAATTCAGTTGTCTTCCTTCTTGCTTGCTGTCTGGAATGCACTTTCCACGTA
>NW_009205278.1:11949-13834 GCF_000690835.1 Fulmarus glacialis
CTGCTGTAGTCCCAAAACGACTGCTCTTCACTGCAGCTCTTGTTTGTATAACACGTAAATGTATGTTATTAACTTGGGTTCCAGTGGAAGGTCCAAGGAAGATATTTTCTTCTGTTTGAAAAAGAATAAAGCAAGAATACTTGATGCTCTCTCATAGGATGCAAATTAAAAGGTATATAAAATGTAGATATAATCCTCCACTGCTTTATGATCACATATAAGTGATACAGCTGCATTGCCCTCTTTATACTATTACTATTTACAAAACAAAATTGTGGCTGGTTTTGGGAGTGCGTTTTTTTTTGTTGTGTGGAGCAGAAGGAAAAAATCAGTTGGGGAAAGCTTTAAATGTGAAACAGCAAAGGTTTTTTGCTGGGGCAGCCCTGATTTGGAGACCAGAAGATAAGAGACTTTCCACGGTTGGGGAAGGTGCACCGCACTCATAAATGCGATGGTGTCTGTGTAAGATGATGGGTTGTTTTTTATTCTTCTACTCCCTTTCCCCCGTCTACTAACTACAGTCAGCACTTTTATGGGCAGCTTCCTTGGGCTAGTTGCACTTTGTGGCAGCTGCTGTTTGTTTGAAATGGAAGAATGCCAACAAGCACCTCATTTTTGGTAATAGAATGAAGAGAATACATAAAGAGAATTTGTTTGGGTGTAAGAAATTGGCTCATGATTTGGCATTTTTTTTATATGCTTATTGTTCGGTGTGTTGCTCTTATTTGAAATGTGTTATGTAATTGATGAAAACTAATAATAACGAAAGAGCACAGCCTGCTCTGCTTTTGTGAATATTTCAATTACAGTCTTCAGGATAGACTGTTCTGATCCACGTTGTGCCCCCATGATAGTGTCAGGCTGTAGGGGCCATTTGTTCATTAAACCTGTCCTTCCAGTAATGCTGTGGCTGCAACTGAAATTTCACCAACTTGTGCTTTCATACTAGTTAGTGATCTGGTTTTCCTCTGATCAGAAAATGAGTTTTTGAGATCATTCTTTTTTTTTCATAATGGAATAAATTCCCCTCAGATTAATTCATGTGGAAAGGTGTGGAAAATGCCTAACTTCTTCAGCTGTAAGAATTCTGCAGTAACATCCAAGAAACCCTGAATTGGGGAAAAAAAAGGGGGGGGGGGGGGGGGGCAGTCATGCACTATATTTTTGAGCCTTTGATTGCTTAAATGGTAGGCAGGCAGAGTTGCACTGACTCATGGGCTTAGTTGACCTACATTTACCTAGCTCTGATCTTTCTCCAGGCACTATGTAGATTTGTTAATGTTCTAGTTTTAAGCTGCAGGCTAGTGATAAAGGACTGTAAGCTGTACTAAGAGTTTGCTCATGATTCATTTCCAACTGTTAAAAGCTTTAATATGCCACTGCTCCGCCTTAAAGTACAACTTCATTTCCATACATTTTTATTTATAAAAATGGACTTTATTTTTCCATAAAAAAGATATATCAACATAGTATTTTTTCAGAAACTGGTTTGCCTAAAATACTACTATTTAGGCTGTGATACAGCTGTAAATATACGGCCAGTGGTCTTCATAGCTCCTGGTTATGGGTTGTTGCTTGCAAATTCAGAATCTAAAAAAAACCCAAAAAACCCCCACCAAAACCCCCTGGTTTTCAGTCTCACAATTTTGTCTGTGTTTTTGTAAGCATTTTAGCAGTAATTTTCTTGGGATTTGCTAAAAAAACCCAAAAAACCCCCACCAAAAACCCCTGGTTTTCAGTCTCACAATTTTGTCTGTGTTTTTGTAAGCATTTTAGCAGTAATTTTCTTGGGATTTGGAAGTTCAGACAACCTTGTTGTATCAAGTTAGATAATCATCCGTGTACTAAGACTTGATGGATTTCAGTCTCAAAAGGATGGAGAATC